>NW_025747457.1:52500-56448 GCF_021184085.1 Oncorhynchus gorbuscha | reverse complement strand
CTGTCCCTCAGGTCTCCTCCTCCACTAAGACACAACACCGTCTGACTGTCCCTCAGGTCTCCTCCTCCCACTAAGACACAACACCGTCTGACTGTCCCTCAGGTCTCCTCCTCCACTAAGACACAACACCGTCTGACTGTCCCTCAGGTCTCCTCCTCCACTAAGACACAACACCGTCTGACTGTCCCTCAGGTCTCCTCCTCCACTAAGACACAACACCGTCTGACTGTCCCTCAGGTCTCCTCCTCCACTAAGACACAACACCGTCTGACTGTCCCTCAGGTCTCCTCCTCCACTAAGACACAACACCGTCTGACTGTCCCTCAGGTCTCCTCCTCCACTAAGACACAACACCGTCTGACTGTCCCTCAGGTCTCCTCCTCCACTAAGACACAACACCGTCTGACTGTCCCTCAGGTCTCCTCCTCCACTAAGACACAACACCGTCTGACTGTCCCTCAGGTCTCCTCCTCCACTAAGACACAACACCGTCTGACTGTCCCTCAGGTCTCCTCCTCCACTAAGACACAACACCGTCTGACTGTCCCTCAGGTCTCCTCCTCCACTAAGACACAACACCGTCTGACTGTCCCTCAGGTCTCCTCCTCCACTAAGACACAACACCGTCTGACTGTCCCTCAGGTCTCCTCCTCCACTAAGACACAACACCGTCTGACTGTCCCTCAGGTCTCCTCCTCCACTAAGACACAACACCGTCTGACTGTCCCTCAGGTCTCCTCCTCCACTAAGACACAACACCGTCTGACTGTCCCTCAGGTCTCCTCCTCCACTAAGACACAACACCGTCTGACTGTCCCTCAGGTCTCCTCCTCCACTAAGACACAACACCATCTGACTGTCCCTCAGGTCTCCTCCTCCACTAAGACACAACACCGTCTGACTGTCCCTCAGGTCTCCTCCTCCACTAAGACACAACACCGTCTGACTGTCCCTCAGGTCTCCTCCTCCACTAAGACACAACACCATCTGACTGTCCCTCAGGTCTCCTCCTCCACTAAGACACAACACCATCTGACTGTCCCTCAGGTCTCCTCCTCCACTAAGACACAACACCATCTGACTGTCCCTCAGGTCTCCTCCTCCACTAAGACACAACACCATCTGACTGTCCCTCAGGTCTCCTCCTCCACTAAGACACAACACCATCTGACTGTCCCTCAGGTCGTCTCCTCCACTAAGACACAACACCATCTGACTGTCCCTCAGGTCTCCTCCTCCACTAAGACACAACACCGTCTGACTGTCCCTCAGGTCTCCTCCTCCACTAAGACACAACACCGTCTGACTGTCCCTCAGGTCTCCTCCTCCACTAAGACACAACACCGTCTGACTGTCCCTCAGGTCTCCTCCTCCACTAAGACACAACACCGTCTGACTGTCCCTCAGGTCTCCTCCTCCACTAAGACACAACACCGTCTGACTGTCCCTCAGGTCTCCTCCTCCACTAAGACACAACACCGTCTGACTGTCCCTCAGGTCTCCTCCTCCACTAAGACACAACACCGTCTGACTGTCCCTCAGGTCTCCTCCTCCACTAAGACACAACACCGTCTGACTGTCCCTCAGGTCTCCTCCTCCACTAAGACACAACACCGTCTGACTGTCCCTCAGGTCTCCTCCTCCACTAAGACACAACACCGTCTGACTGTCCCTCAGGTCTCCTCCTCCACTAAGACACAACACCATCTGACTGTCCCTCAGCTAGAACTATAGGTGCGCTTGATTTGCTCTCCGGAAACACCGAGTCGGGGAGAGGTTGCAGCATCAGTTGATAAAAGGGGGAGACTTGATCAACCAGCCTAACAGGGCAGATGAAACAAACGCACCTCCTGCCAACAGCGCCGGACACAGAATGAAGTAGGAACGTAAAGCTTTATCTGAGTTTTTTATTCTTTATCTTTTATTTATTTATATTTTAGTTTGTTTTTTAATATTTATTTTTATAGAAATGTTTGGCGATTGACAAGGAATGCCTCGGAGATGTAGTGAGCTGAACGTCTCATGCAACAGGGAGATGAATGAGATGGACCAGTCGATGGATCGTTTGGTGACCACTGACCTAAAGTCTCGTCTCTCTCTCTCCGGGCTGATTTCAGCGAGGTGCAGCGTGTGTGAGGGGGAGAGTGACTGCACTGCGGAGACATCAGAGCCTGACAGTGAGGGTGTGAGGGGGAGAGTGACTGCGGATCAGAGCCTGACAGTGAGGGTGTGAGGGGGAGAGTGACTGCGGAGACATCAGAGCCTGACAGTGAGGGTGTGATGGGGAGAGTGACTGCGGATCAGAGCCTGACAGTGAGGGTGTGAGGGGGAGAGTGACTGCGGATCAGAGCCTGACAGTGAGGGTGTGAGGGGGAGAGTGACTGCGGAGACATCAGAGCCTGACAGTGAGGGTGTGATGGGGAGAGTGACTGCGGATCAGAGCCTGACAGTGAGGGGGAGTGACTGCACTGCGGAGACATCAGAGCCCGACAGTGAGGGTGTGACGGGGAGAGTGACTGCGGATCAGAGCCCGACAGTGAGGGTGTGATGGAGGCCGTGAGGGAGATCAGCACAGATCCTTAATATACTGCAGCCTGGAGCTGAGACTCTAACTGATGGGACTGCAGGTCTGGGGTAACTGATGTGATGGGGTGTGTGTGTGTGTGTGTGTGTGTGTGTGTGTGTGTGTGTGTGTGTGTGTGTGTGTGTGTGTGTGTGTGTGTGTGTGTGTGTGTGTGTGTGTGTGTGTGTGTGTGTGTGTGTGTGTGTGACTGCAGAGCCAATGGATTGATTTAGTGGCAGACGGGAGGACATTTACTCTGATTAAAGTAGAGGAGGCTGTTCTACATTCCTCCTCCTCTCTCTCTCCTCTTCTCCTCCTCTCTCTCTCCTCTTCTCTCTCTCCTCCTCTCTCTCTCTCCTCTTCTCTCTCCTCTTCTCCTCCTCCTCTCTCTCTCCTCCTCCTCTCCCTCTCCTCTTCTCCTCCTCTCTCTCTCTCCTCTTCACCTCCTCTCTCTCTCCTCCACCTCTCTCTCTCTCCTCTTCTCTCTCTCTCCTCTTCTCCTCCTTTCTCTCTCCTCTTCTCCTCCTCTCTCTCTCCTCCTCCTCTCTCTCTCCTCTTCTCCTCCTCTCTCTCTCTCCTCTTCACCTCCTCTCTCTCTCCTCTTCTCCTCCTCTCTCTCTCCTCTTCTCCTCTCTCTCCTCCCTCTCCTCCTCTCTTCTTCTCCTCTCTCTCTCATCTTCTCTCTCCTCATCTCTCTCCTCTTCTCTTCCTCTCTCTCTCCTCTTCTCCTCCTCTCTCTCTCTCTCCTCTTCTCCTCCTCTCTCTCTCTCCTCTTCTCCTCCTCTCTCTCTCCTCTTCTCCTCCTCTCTCTCTCCTCTTCTCCTCCTTTCTCTCTCCTCTTCTCCTCCTTTCTCTCTCCTCTTCTCCTCCTCTTCTCCTCCTCTCTCTCTCCTCTTCTCCTCCTTTCTCTCTCCTCTTCTCCTCCTCTCTCTCTCCTCTTCTCCTCCTTTCTCTCTCCTCTTCTCCTCCTCTCTCTCTCCTCTTCTCCTCCTTTCTCTCTCCTCTTCTCCTCCTCTCTCTCTCCTCTTCTCCTCCTCTCTCTCTCCTCTTCTCCTCCTCTCTCTCCACCTCTTTCCTTTTCTCTCTCCTCTTCTCATCCCTTCATCTCCTCTCTCCTCTTCTCTCTCTCCACCTCTCTCCTCCTCTCTCTCCCTCCTCCGCTCCTTCCCCTTTTCTTTCCATTTATCCTCGTCATCCTCGTCCTTCTTTCAAAGTGATGGTAAGTTGACAACACACGGCCTGCCGCTGGTCTCCACAGCTCCATGTAGGAGCCTACCCCCCCTCGTCTCTCCCACCTAGAGCTACTCTCCAGTCATAGTATCACCACACAGTTAAACAAGAGCCCGTCTGAGGTAGGGAGGAGACAGTAAATAGCAGATGGAGGG
>NW_025747457.1:32500-47500 GCF_021184085.1 Oncorhynchus gorbuscha | reverse complement strand
GGGAACAGCGTCTGATATTACTGATCTGGGAACAGCGTCTGATATTACTGATCTGGGAACAGCGTCTGATCTGGGAACAGCGTCTGATATTACTGATCTGGGAACAGCGTCTGATATTACTGATCTGGGAACAGTGACTGATATTACTGATCTGGGAACAGCGTCTGATCTGGGAACAGCGTCTGATGTTACTGATCTGGGAACAGCATCTGATCTGGGAACAGTGTCTGATCTGGGAACAGTGACTGATCTTACTGATCTGGGAACAGTGACTGATATTACTGATCTGGGAACAGCGTCTGATCTGGGAACAGCGTCTGATATTACTGATCTGGGAACAGTGACTGATATTACTGATCTGGGAACAGCGTCTGATCTGGGAACAGCGTCTGATCTGGGAACAGCGTCTGATCTGGGAACAGCGTCTGATCTGGGAACAGCGTCTGATATTACTGATCTGGGAACAGCGTCTGATCTGGGAACAGCGTCTGATCTGGGAACAGCGTCTGATCTGGGAACAACGTCTGATATTACTGATCTGGGAACAGCGTCTGATATTACTGATCTGGGAACAGCGTCTGATCTTTTTGTGGTGCAGGGCGCCTGTCTCCTCTCTCTCTGTGTGTCTGAGGTGCAGGGCGCCTGTCTCCTCTCTATCCGTGTGTCTGTGAGGTGCAGGGCGCCTGTCTCCTCTCTATCCGTGTGTCTGTGAGGTGCAGGGCGCCTGTCTCCTCTCTATCCGTGTGTCTGTGAGGCGCAGGGAATCTGTCTCCTCTCTCTCCGTGTGTCTGTGAGGCGCAGGGCGCCTGTCTCCTCTCTCTCTGTGTGTCTGTGAGGCGCAGGGCGCCTGTCTTCTCTCTCTCTGTGTGTCTGAGGCGCAGGGCGCCTGTCTTCTCTCTCTCTGTGTGTCTGTGAGGTGCAGGGCGTCTGTCTCCTCTCTCTCTGTGTGTCTGTGAGGCGCAGGGCGCCTGTCTCCTCTCTCTCTCTGTGTGTCTGTGAGGCACAGGGCGCCTGTCTCCTCTCTCTCTGTGTGTCTGTGAGGCGCAGGGCGCCTGTCTCCTCTCTCTCTGTGTGTCTGTGAGGCGCAGGGCGCCTGTCTCCTCTCTCTCTGTGTGTCTGTGAGGTGCAGGGCGTCTGTCTCCTCTCTCTCTCCGTGTGTCTGTGAGGCGCAGGGCGTCTGTCTCCTCTCTCTCTGTGTCTGTGAGGTGCAGGGCGTCTGTCTCCTCTCTCTCTGTGTCTGTGAGGCGCAGGGCGTCTGTCTCCTCTCTCTCTGTGTCTGAGGTGCAGGGCGTCTGTCTCCTCTCTCTCTGTGTCTGTGAGGCGCAGGGCGTCTGTCTCCTCTCTCTCTGTGTCTGTGAGGTGCAGGGCGTCTGTCTCCTCTCTCTCTGTGTCTGTGAGGCGCAGGGCGTCTGTCTCCTCTCTCTCTGTGTCTGTGAGGCGCAGGGCGTCTGTCTCCTCTCTCTCTCTGTGTCTGTGAGGTGCAGGGCGTCTGTCTCCTCTCTCTCTGTGTCTGTGAGGCGCAGGGCGTCTGTCTCCTCTCTCTCTGTGTCTGTGAGGTGCAGGGCGTCTGTCTCCTCTCTCTCTGTGTCTGTGAGGCGCAGGGCGTCTGTCTCCTCTCTCTCTGTGTCTGTGAGGCGCAGGGCGTCTGTCTCCTCTCTCTCTGTGTCTGTGAGGCGCAGGGCGTCTGTCTCCTCTCTCTCTGTGTCTGTGAGGCGCAGGGCGCCTGGCTGAGTCCTCTATTTGACATATTAATAGTTCATCCTTTGTAGCCACGTAGGAAATGTTAAATAAAGCCGTGATGTTTAATTTGTCGCTCCACAAACATTTGTCCCCTCCCCGCTCCTACCCTGGGAGTTAACGCAACAGATCTGTCATAGAGCCGCTACGATGGCCCAGCATGCAGCAGCAGCCGGGAGACAGAAGGATAAACCACTGGACAGGGCTGGGCTCTACGGTAACCCTGGTCGTCTCTCATCTCCATAGGACAGGGCTGGTCTCTATGGTAACCCTGGTCGTCTCTCATCTCCATAGGACAGGGCTGGTCTCTATGTTAACCCTGGTCGTCTCTCATCTCCATAGGACAGGGCTGGTCTCTATGGTAACCCTGGTCGTCTCTCATCTCCATAGGACAGGGCTGGGCTCTATGGTAACCCTGGTCGTCTCTCATCTCCATAGGACAGGGCTGGGCTCTATGTTAACCCTGGTCGTCTCTCATCTCCATAGGACAGGGCTGGTCTCTATGGTAACCCTGGTCGTCTCTCATCTCCATAGGACAGGGCTGGGCTCTATGTTAACCCTGGTCGTCTCTCATCTCCATAGAACAGGGCTGGTCTCTATGGTAACCCTGGTCGTCTCTCATCTCCATAGGACAGGGCTGGTCTCTATGGTAACCCTGGTCGTCTCTCATCTCCATAGGACAGGGCTGGGCTCTATGGTAACCCTGGTCGTCTCTCATCTCCATAGAACAGGGCTGGTCTCTATGGTAACCCTGGTCGTCTCTCATCTCCATAGGACAGGGCTGGTCTCTATGTTAACCCTGGTCGTCTCTCATCTCCATAGGACAGGGCTGGTCTCTATGGTAACCCTGGTCGTCTCTCATCTCCATAGGACAGGGCTGGTCTCTATGGTAACCCTGGTCGTCTCATCTCCATAGGACAGGGCTGGTCTCTATGGTAACCCTGGTCGTCTCTCATCTCCATAGGACAGGGCTGGTCTCTATGGTAACCCTGGTCGTCTCTCAGTCCATAGGACAGGGCTGGTCTCTATGGTAACGCTACACCCTGGTCGTCTCTCATCTCCATAGGACAGGTCTCTATGGTAACCCTGGTCGTCTCTCAGTCCATAGGACAGGGCTGGTCTCTATGGTAACGCTACACCCTGGTCGTCTCTCATCTCCATAGGACAGGGCTGGTCTCTATGGTAACCCTGGTCGTCTCTCATCTCCATAGGACAGGGCTGGGCTCTATGGTAACCCTGGTCGTCTCTCATCTCCATAGGACAGGGCTGGTCTCTATGTTAACCCTGGTCGTCTCTCATCTCCATAGGACAGGGCTGGTCTCTATGGTAACCCTGGTCGTCTCTCATCTCCATAGGACAGGGCTGGTCTCTATGGTAACCCTGGTCGTCTCTCATCTCCATAGGACAGGGCTGGTCTCTATGTTCATGCTACACGCTGGTCGTCTCTCATCTCCTCGTGTTTCAGAGCGAGAGCCTAGCCCACGGTAGCCCTCTCATCATTACTCATACATGCAGAGCTGGGTGTGTCTGTGGGTGTGTGTGTGTGTGTGTTTGAGAGAGAGAGAGACAGAGAGAGAGACATAGAGAGACAGAGAGACAGAGAGAGAGAGGCAGAGAGAGAGAGAGAGAGAGAGAGAGAGAGAGAGAGAGAGAGAGAGAGAGAGAGACAGAGAGAGAGAGACAGAGAGACAGAGAGAGAAACAGAGAGAGAGACAGAGAGAGAGACAGAGAGAGAGAGAGAGACAGAGAGAGAGAGAGAGAGAGAGAGAGAGAGAGGAGGGCGAAAGACAGAGAGAGAAAGAGAGAGAGACAGAGAGAGAGAGAGACAGAGAGAGAGACAGAGAGAGGAGTGTGTGGCTGGGTGGTGGAGAAGGAGAGAGGGAAGGGCGACCCAGAAAACAGGTTTTATCATTAAAGTGGATAACAGTTTTTTACTAAAGGTGTCCATAAAGTAAGTTACATTGCGTTAAATTTAAACAGAAAGGCCCAGGAATCAAGTGTTGCCTCACGATACAAAAACACAAACACGGCCAAAACACACATCTCTAATGTCCGTGTCCTTCAGCACAGTAATGAGAACAAAATGGACACCGGTCAGACCGTTCGCTGAACTTTGTGTTTTACAGAACTGAAGAGCCCCGCAGCTTCTGCCCACGTGTTTATTCTCTGTTGATTCAGCTTTGATCTAACTTCATGAAGACAAAGCCATTCTCAACAGAAGACTGTCTCTATCGGTAGAGACTGTATAAAGAGACTGTTCTCTATCAGTAGAGACTGTATAAAGAGACTGTTGTCTATCGGTAGAGACTGTTCCCAATCGGTAGAGACTGTTCCCTATCGGTAGAGACTGTTCTCTGTCGGTAGAGACTGTTCTCTGTCGGTAGAGACTGTTCGCTATCGGTAGAGACTGTTCTCTATCGGTAGAGACTGTTCTCTATCGGTAGAGACTGTTCTCTGTCGGTAGAGACTGTTCTCTATCGGTAGAGACTGTTCTCTATCGGTAGAGACTGTTCGCTATCGGTAGAGACGGTTCGCTATCGGTAGAGACTGTTCTCTATCGGTAGAGACTGTTCGCTATCGGTAGAGACTGTTCGCTATCGGTAGAGACTGTTCGCTATCGGTAGAGACTGTTCGCTATCGGTAGAGACTGTTCTCTATCAGTAGAGACTGTTCTCTATCAGTAGAAATTGTATAAAGAGCCTGTTCTCTATCAGTAGAGACTGTATAAAGAGACTGTTGTCTATCAGTAGAGACTGTTCTCTATCAGTAGAGACTGTATAAAGAGACTGTTGTCTATCAGTAGAGACTGTTCTCTATCAGTAGAGACTGTATAAAGAGACTGTTCACTATCAGTAGAGACTGTTCACTATCAGTAGAGACTGTATAAAGAGACTGTTGTCTATCTGTAGAGACTGTTCTCTATCAGTAGAGACTGTATAAAGAGACTGTTACCTATCAGTAGAGACTGTTCTCTATCAGTAGAGACTGTTCACTATCAGTAGAGACTGTTCCCTTTCGGTAGAGACTGTTCACTATCAGTAGATTACTGTATAAAGAGACTGTTCACTATCAGTAGAGACTGTTCCCTTTCGGTAGAGACTGTTCACTATCAGTAGATTACTGTATAAAGAGACTGTTCTCTATCAGTAGAGACTGTTCTCTATCAGTAGAGACTGTTCTCTATCAGTAGAGACTGTATAAAGAGACTGTTCTCTATCAGTAGAGACTGTATAAAGAGACTGTTCTCTATCAGTAGAGACTGTATAAAGAGACTGTTCTCTATCAGTAGAGACTGTATAAAGAGACTGTTCTCTATCAGTAGAGACGGTTCTCTATCAGTAGAGACTGTATAAAGAGACTGTTCTCTATCAGTAGAGACTGTATAAAGAGACTGTTCTCTGTCAGTAGAGACTGTTCTCTATCAGTAGAGACTGTATAAAGAGACTGTTCTCTATCAGTAGAGACTGTTCTCTATCAGTAGAGACTGTTCTCTATCAGTAGAGACTGTATAAAGAGACTGTTCTCTATCAGTAGAGACTGTATAAAGAGACTCTCTATCAGTAGAGACTGTATAAAGAGACTGTTCTCTATCAGTAGAGACTGTATAAAGAGACTGTTCTCTGTCAGTAGAGACTGTTCTCTATCAGTAGAGACTGTATAAAGGGACTGTTCTCTATCAGTAGAGACTGTATAAAGAGACTGTTCTCTATCAGTAGAGACTGTTCTCTATCAGTAGAGACTGTTCTCTATCAGTAGAGACTGTATAAAGAGACTGTTCTCTATCAGTAGAGACTGTATAAAGAGACTGTTCTCTATCAGTAGAGACTGTATAAAGAGACTGTTCTCTGTCAGTAGAGACTGTTCTCTATCAGTAGAGACTGTATAAAGGGACTGTTCTCTATCAGTAGAGACTGTATAAAGAGACTGTTCTCTATCAGTAGAGACTGTTCTCTATCAGTAGAGACTGTTCTCTATCAGTAGAGACTGTATAAAGAGACTGTTCTCTATCAGTAGAGACTGTATAAAGAGACTGTTCTCTATCAGTAGAGACTGTATAAAGAGACTGTTCTCTATCAGTAGAGACTGTATAAAGAGACTGTTCTCTATCAGTAGAGACGGTTCTCTATCAGTAGAGACTGTATAAAGAGACTGTTCTCTATCAGTAGAGACTGTATAAAGAGACTGTTCTCTGTCAGTAGAGACTGTTCTCTATCAGTAGAGACTGTATAAAGAGACTGTTCTCTATCAGTAGAGACTGTTCTCTATCAGTAGAGACTGTTCTCTATCAGTAGAGACTGTATAAAGAGACTGTTCTCTATCAGTAGAGACTGTATAAAGAGACTGTTCTCTATCAGTAGAGACTGTATAAAGAGACTGTTCTCTATCAGTAGAGACTGTATAAAGAGACTGTTCTCTATCAGTAGTAGACCTGCAGCAGCCACTCCATTATAACAGCGAGCCTGCTCCGCTCCGTGCGGAGAGATGGATGGAGGCTCTCGACCGATCTGAGGGATAATGAAATGCTTCCAGAGGACACCTCCCTCCATTACGTAACGACCGAGCCCTCCTCCCTCCATTACGTAACGACCGAGCCCTCCTCCCTCCATTACGTAATGACCGAGCCCTCCTCCCTCCATTACGTAACGACCGAGCCCTCCTCCCTCCATTACGTAACGACCGAGCCCTCCTCCCTCCATTACGTAACGACCGAGCCCTCCTCCCTCCATTACGTAACGACCGAGCCCTCCTCCCTCCATTACGTAACGACCGAGCCCTCCTCCCTCCATTACGTAACGACCGAGCCCTCCTCCCTCCATTACGTAACGACCGAGCCCTCCTCCCTCCATTACGTAACGACCGAGCCCTCCTCCCTCCATTACGTAACGACCGAGCCCTCCTCCCTCCATTACGTAATGACCGAGCCCTCCTCCCTCCATTACGTAACGACCGAGCCCTCCTCCCTCCATTACGTAACGACCGAGCCCTCCTCCCTCCATTACGTAACGACCGAGCCCTCCTCCCTCCATTACGTAACGACCGAGCCCTCCTCCCTCCATTACGTAACGACCGAGCCCTCCTCCCTCCATTACGTAACGACCGAGCCCTCCTCCCTCCATTACGTAATGACCGAGCCCTCCTCCCTCCATTACGTAATGACCGAGCCCTCCTCCCTCCATTACGTAACGACCGAGCCCTCCTCCCTCCATTACGTAACGACCGAGCCCTCCTCCCTCCATTACGTAATGACCGAGCCCTCCTCCCTCCATTACGTAACGACCGAGCCCTCCTCCCTCCATTACGTAACGACCGAGCCCTCTGGTCCTCTTTGACAAACAAAGACCATCTCTTCATGAAGGACTCCGGGTGACTCCATGAAGCCCATGCCTTAGCAAGCAGGGACTCCAACTAACCAGTAGTGTCCTGTCTACAGCTAGCAGGGACTCTAACTAACCAGCAGTGTCCTGTAGTGTCCTGTCTACAGCTAGTAGGTGCTCTAACTAACCAGCAGTGTCCTGTAGTGTCCTGTCTACAGCTAGCAGGGGCTCTAACTAACCAGTAGTGTCCTGTCCACAGCCAGTAGGTGCTCTAACTAACCAGTAGGTGCTCTAACTCCAGACAGACGTGTCTCTCTCTCTCTATGGTTGATTTCTCCAGACAGACGTGTCTCTCTCTCTCTCTCTCTTTATGGTTGATTTCTCCAGACAGACGTCTCTCTCTCTCTCTCTCTCTCTCTCTCTCTCGCTCTCTCTCTCTATGGTTGATTTCTCCAGACAGACGTGTCTCTCTCTCTCTCTTTATGGTTGATTTCTCCAGACAGACGTGTCTCTCTCTCTCTCTATGGTTGATTTCTCCAGACAGACGTGTCTCTCTCTCTCTCTCTCTATGGTTGATTTCTCCAGACAGACGTGTCTCTCTCTCTCTCTTTATGGTTGATTTCTCCAGACAGACGTGTCTCTCTCTCTCTCTATGGTTGATTTCTCCAGACAGACGTGTCTCTCTCTCTTTATGGTTGATTTCTCCAGACAGACGTGTCTCTCTCTCTCTCTCTATGGTTGATCTCTCCAGACAGACGTGTCTCTCTCTCTCTCTATGGTTGATTTCTCCAGACAGACGTCTCTCTCTCTCTCTCTCTCTCTCTCTCTCTCTCTCTCTCTCTCTCTCGCTCTCTCTCTCTATGGTTGATTTCTCCAGACAGACGTGCCTCTCTCTCTCTCTCTATGGTTGATCTCTCCAGACAGACGTGTCTCTCTCTCTCTCTATGGTTGATTTCTCCAGACAGACGTGTCTCTCTCTCTATGGTTGATTTCTCCAGACAGACGTGTCTCTCTCTCTATGGTTGATTTCTCCAGACAGACGTGCCTCTCTCTCTCTCTCTATGGTTGATCTCTCCAGACAGACGTGTCTCTCTCTCTCTCTATGGTTGATTTCTCCAGACAGACGTGTCTCTCTCTCTATGGTTGATTTCTCCAGACAGACGTGCCTCTCTCTCTCTCTCTATGGTTGATTTCTCCAGACAGACGTGTCTCTCTCTCTCTCTCTCTCTCTCTATGGTTGATTTCTTTCCCACTCCTCTCTAACATTCCTGTTAACACAGCATTGGTTGGCAGAGGTGGTTTTAATACAGCCGTTCCAAGCAGTAAGTAATGGCTAATGTCTAGAAGGGCACCAGGTCCCAAATGGCACCCTATTCCCTATATAGCACACTACTTTAAGACCAGGGCTCAATGCCCAACGGGCTCCAGTCTAAAGTAGTGCACTATACAGGCCAGGGAATAGGCTGCTATTTGAGACTCTGCCAGAGGAGTGGAGAGTGGGAGAGAGGTTAGAATGGATACAGGTTAAGTGTGTACAGGGTAGTAGAGGTTAGAAGGTATACAGGTTAAGTGTGTACAGAGTGGTAGAGATGTTAGAAGGGATACTGGTGAAGTGTGTAGAGCGCTTAGAAGGGATACTGGTTAAGTGTGTAGAGCGCTTAGAAGGGATACTGGTTAAGAGGGCAGGAGAGAGGTTAGAAGGGATACTGGTTAAGTGTGTACAGGGTGGTACAGTAGTTAGAAGGGATACTGGTTAAGAGGGCAGGAGAGAGGTTAGAAGGGATACTGGTTAAGTGTGTACAGGGTGGTACAGTAGTTAGAAGGGATACTGGTTAAGTGTGTACAGGGTAGTAGAGGTTAGAAGGGATACTGGTTAAGAGGGCAGGAGAGAGGTTAGAGGGGATACAGGTTAAGTGTGTACAGGGTAGTAGAGGTTAGAGGGGATACAGGTTAATTATAAGTGTGTACAGGGTAGTAGAGGTTAGAATAGATACAGGTTAAGTGTGTACAGGCTAGTAGAGAGGTTAGATGGGATACTGGTTAAGTGTGTACAGGGTAGTAGAGAGGTTAGATGGGATACTGGTTAAGTGTGTACAGGGTAGTAGAGAGGTTAGATGGGATACTGGTTAAGTGTGTACAGGGTAGTAGAGAGGTTAGATGGGATACTGGTTAAGTGTGTACAGGGTAGTAGAGAGGTTAGATGGGATACTGGTTAAGTGTGTACAGGGTAGTAGAGAGGTTAGAATGGATACTGGTTAAGTGTGTACAGGGTAGTAGAGGTTAGAAGGTATACAGGTTAAGTGTGTACAGGGTAGTAGAGGTTAGAAGGGATACCGGTTAAGTGTGTACAGGGTAGTAGAGAGGTTAGATGGGATACTGGTTCCTTTAGTTTGTGTTTGAGGGACAGAGTGTGTGCGTGTGTTAGAGAGTGACTCAGTGTGTGTGTGTGTGTGTGTGTGTGTGTGTGTGTGTGTGTGTGTGTGTGTGTGTGTGTGTGTGTGTGTGTGTGTGTGTGTGTGTGTGTGTGTGTGTGTGTGTGTGTCATCCCATTCCTCAGGGATATCAAGAGCGTCTTGGTTTTGCGTTGTCTTAATTTCAGCGTATCTAAATGTATTTCAGGCTTCTCAGCACATGTCACATTTCTCTATAAGCCACAGCGACAAAATGTTGGCTGAAGTTTTATCTCTCTCTCTGTGCTAGTTCTCTTAAATTGAAAAGTTTAAAATCACCTCTTGAGTTCTGGAGTCTGTAGCATAGAAATTAAGATTTGTCTGTCAAGAACAGGGCAGTCCAACCCTCTTCCTGGAGATCTACTGTCCTGTAGGTTCAGTCCAACCCTCTTCCTGGAGATCTACTGTCCTGTGGGTTTTCAGTCCAACCCTCTTCCTGGAGATCTACTGTCCTGTGGGTTTTCAGTCCAACCCTCTTCCTGGAGATCTACTGTCCTGTGGGTTTTCAGTCCAACCCTCTTCCTGGAGATCTACTGTCCTGTAGGTTTTCAGTCCAACCCTCTTCCTGGAGATCTACTGTCCTGTAGGTTTTCAGTCCAACCCTCTTCCTGGAGATCTACTGTCCTGTGGGTTTTCAGTCCAACCCTCTTCCTGGAGATCTACTGTCCTGTGGGTTTTCAGTCCAACCCTCTTCCTGGAGATCTACTGTCCTGTGGGTTTTCCGTCCAACCCTCTTCCTGGAGATCTACTGTCCTGTGGGTTTTCTGTCCAACCCTCTTCCTGGAGATCTACTGTCCTGTGGGTTTTCAGTCCAACCCTCTTCCTGGAGATCTACTGTCCTGTAGGTTTTCAGTCCAACCCTCTTCCTGGAGATCTACTGTCCTGTAGGTTTTCAGTCCAACCCTCTTCCTGGAGATCTACTGTCCTGTGGGTTTTCAGTCCAACCCTCTTCCTGGAGATCTACTGTCCTGTGGGTTTTCCGTCCAACCCTCTTCCTGGAGATCTACTGTCCTGTGGGTTTTCTGTCCAACCCTCTTCCTGGAGATCTACTGTCCTGTGAGTTTTTAATCCAATTTCACTGTAAACACCGAGCCTGTAGGTCCACCGTTCTGCCTCTCGTCTACCTGATCATAATTACACTCAACTGGTGATCCCGGGTCAAAACCAGTCCCTGATTTGTTTCCTAGTGAATAAACTCCCGAGTTCACTGTCTGGCAATGTGCTTGACACAGTGTGTGTGTGTGTGTGTGTGTGAGACAGATAGACCTGGGCGATATGGACAAATAGTATTATCACAATAAATGTAACTATTATTTAACGTGACTTAGTTACTATAGATACCTGTTATAATGGACAGTTACTATAGATACCTGTTATAATGGACAGTTACTATAGATACCTGTTATAACGGACAGTTACTATAGATACCTGTTATAATGGACAGTTACTATAGATACATGTTATAATGGACAGTTACTATAGATACCTGTTATAATGGACAGTTACTATAGATACCTGTTATAATGGACAGTTACTATAGATACCTGTTATAATGGACAGTTACTATAGATACCTGTTATAATGGACAGTTACTATAGATACCTGTTATAACGGACAGTTACTATAGATACCTGTTATAATGGACAGTTACTATAGATACCTGTTATAACGGACAGTTACTATAGATACCTGTTATAACGGACAGTTACTATAGATACCTGTTATAACGGACAGTTACTATAGATACCTGTTATAATGGACAGTTACTATAGATACCTGTTATAATGGACAGTTACTATAGATACCTGTTATAATGGACAGTTACTATAGATACGTGTTATAATGGACAGTTACTATAGATACCTGTTATAATGGACAGTTACTATAGATACCTGTTATAATGGACAGTTACTATAGATACCTGTTATAACGGACAGTTACTATAGATACCTGTTATAACGGACAGTTACTATAGATACCTGTTATAATGGACAGTTACTATAGATACCTGTTATAATGGACAGTTACTATAGATACGTGTTATAACGGACAGTTACTATAGATACGTGTTATAACGGACAGTTACTATAGATACCTGTTATAATGGACAGTTACTATAGATACCTGTTATAACGGACAGTTACTATAGATACCTGTTATAACGGACAGTTACTATAGATACGTGTTATAACGGACAGTTACTATAGATACGTGTTATAACGGACAGTTACTATAGATACGTGTTATAACGGACAGTTACTATAGATACGTGTTATAATGGACAGTTACTATAGATACGTGTTATAATGGACAGTTACTATAGATACGTGTTATAATGGACAGTTACTATAGATACCTGTTATAATGGACAGTTACTATAGATACCTGTTATAATGGACAGTTACTATAGATACCTGTTATAACGGACAGTTACTATAGATACCTGTTATAACGGACAGTTACTATAGATACCTGTTATAACGGACAGTTACTATAGATACCTGTTATAATGGACAGTTACTATAGATACCTGTTATAATGGACAGTTACTATAGATACGTGTTATAACGGACAGTTACTATAGATACGTGTTATAACGGACAGTTACTATAGATACCTGTTATAATGGACAGTTACTATAGATACCTGTTATAACGGACAGTTACTATAGATACCTGTTATAACGGACAGTTACTATAGATACGTGTTATAACGGACAGTTACTATAGATACGTGTTATAACGGACAGTTACTATAGATACGTGTTATAACGGACAGTTACTATAGATACCTGTTATAATGGACAGTTACTATAGATACCTGTTATAACGGACAGTTACTATAGATACCTGTTATAATGGACAGTTACTATAGATACCTGTTATAACGGACAGTTACTATAGATACCTGTTATAATGGACAGTTACTATAGATACCTGTTATAATGGACAGTTACTATAGATACGTGTTATAACGGACAGTTACTATAGATACGTGTTATAACGGACAGTTACTATAGATACCTGTTATAATGGACAGTTACTATAGATACCTGTTATAACGGACAGTTACTATAGATACCTGTTATAACGGACAGTTACTATAGATACGTGTTATAACGGACAGTTACTATAGATACGTGTTATAACGGACAGTTACTATAGATACGTGTTATAACGGACAGTTACTATAGATACGTGTTATAATGGACAGTTACTATAGATACGTGTTATAATGGACAGTTACTATAGATACGTGTTATAATGGACAGTTACTATAGATACCTGTTATAATGGACAGTTACTATAGATACCTGTTATAATGGACAGTTACTATAGATACCTGTTATAACGGACAGTTACTATAGATACCTGTTATAACGGACAGTTACTATAGATACCTGTTATAACGGACAGTTACTATAGATACCTGTTATAATGGACAGTTACTATAGATACCTGTTATAATGGACAGTTACTATAGATACGTGTTATAACGGACAGTTACTATAGATACGTGTTATAACGGACAGTTACTATAGATACCTGTTATAATGGACAGTTACTATAGATACCTGTTATAACGGACAGTTACTATAGATACCTGTTATAACGGACAGTTACTATAGATACGTGTTATAACGGACAGTTACTATAGATACGTGTTATAACGGACAGTTACTATAGATACGTGTTATAACGGACAGTTACTATAGATACGTGTTATAATGGACAGTTACTATAGATACGTGTTATAATGGACAGTTACTATAGATACGTGTTATAATGGACAGTTACTATAGATACCTGTTATAATGGACAGTTACTATAGATACCTGTTATAATGGACAGTTACTATAGATACCTGTTATAACGGACAGTTACTATAGATACCTGTTATAACGGACAGTTACTATAGATACCTGTTATAACGGACAGTTACTATAGATACCTGTTATAATGGACAGTTACTATAGATACCTGTTATAATGGACAGTTACTATAGATACGTGTTATAACGGACAGTTACTATAGATACGTGTTATAACGGACAGTTACTATAGATACCTGTTATAATGGACAGTTACTATAGATACCTGTTATAACGGACAGTTACTATAGATACCTGTTATAACGGACAGTTACTATAGATACGTGTTATAACGGACAGTTACTATAGATACGTGTTATAACGGACAGTTACTATAGATACGTGTTATAACGGACAGTTACTATAGATACCTGTTATAATGGACAGTTACTATAGATACCTGTTATAACGGACAGTTACTATAGATACCTGTTATAATGGACAGTTACTATAGATACGTGTTATAACGGACAGTTACTATAGATACCTGTTATAATGGACAGTTACTATAGATACCTGTTATAATGGACAGTTACTATAGATACCTGTTATAATGGACAGTTACTATAGATACATGTTACTGTCATGTTTTGTCATTTATTATCATGTCTTGTCCCTGTGCTTCCCATTCTATTCGTTTCCCTCTGCTGGTCTTATTAGGTTCTTTCCCTCTTTCTATCCCTCTCTCTCCCCCTCCCTCTCTCACTCTCTCGCTCTCTCTTCTCTCTATCGTTCCGTTCCTGCTCCCAGCTGTTCCTATTCCCCTAATCATCATTTAGTCTTCCCACACCTGTTCCCGATCCTTTTCCCTGATTAGAGTCCCTATTTCTCTCCTTGTTTCCCGTACCTGCCCTGTCGGATCCTCATTTATATTCACCGTGCTGTGTCTATGTTTTGCCCTGTCGTGTCGTGTTTCCCTCAGATGCTGCGTGGTGAGCAGGTGTCTGAGTCTGCTAGGTTCAAGTGCCTTCCCGAGGCAACCTGCAGTTCTCGATCAAGTCTCCAGTCTGTTCTTGTCTTTACGTGTAGTATTATGCTTTTTGTTTTGTAAAGTTTATTCTGGATTAAATACTCTGTTTTCGCCAAGTCGCTTTTGGGTCCTCATTCACCTGCATGACAGTTATAATGGACAGTTACTATAGATACATGTTATAATGGACAGTTACTATAGATACCTGTTATAATGGACAGTTACTATAGATACCTGTTATAATGGACAGTTACTATAGATACCTGTTATAATGGACAGTTACTATAGATACCTGTTATAATGGACAGTTACTATAGATACATGTTATAATGGACAGTTACTATAGATACCTGTTATAATGGACAGTTACTATAGATACCTGTTATAATGGACAGTTACTATAGATACCTGTTATAATGGACAGTTACTATAGATACCTGTTATAATGGACAGTTACTATAGATACCTGTTATAATGGACAGTTACTATAGATACCTGTTATAACGGACAGTTACTATAGATACCTGTTATAATGGACAGTTACTATAGATACGTGTTATAATGGACAGTTACTATAGATACCTGTTATAACGGACAGTTACTATAGATACCTGTTATAACGGACAGTTACTATAGATACCTGTTATAATGGACAGTT
>NW_025747457.1:25000-27500 GCF_021184085.1 Oncorhynchus gorbuscha | reverse complement strand
TATATACACATCATAGAACGTCTTACCCAAATGTCAAACTAAAAAATATCTGTCTAACTCAGCCATACATTGAGTAGATATTGGTTGAGGAGCTCAGCCATACATTGAGTAGATATTGGTTGAGGAGATCAGCCATACATTGAGTAGATATAGGTTGAGATCAGCCATACATTGAGTAGATGTTGGTTGAGATCAGCCATACATTGAGTAGATATTGGTTGAGGAGCTCAGCCATACATTGAGTAGATATTGGTTGAGATCAGCCATACATTGAGTAGATATTGGTTGAGATCAGCCATACATTGAGTAGATATTGGCTGAGATCAGCCATACATTGAGTAGATATTGGTTGAGATCAGCCATACATTGAGTAGATATTGGTTGAAGAGATCAGCCATACATTGAGTAGATATTGGTTGAGATCAGCCATACATTGAGTAGATATTGGTTGAAGAGATCAGCCATACATTGAGTAGATATTGGTTGAGATCAGCCATACATTGAGTAGATATTGGGTGAGATCAGCCATACATTGAGTAGATATTGGTTGAGATCAGCCATACATTGAGATATCAGTGTTGAGGAGATCAGGGTTCATTGTTACCTGCGTTGACCTCCAGCAGTCTCCTCTTCTTCTGTTGCTGTCTCTCCTGCTTCTCTCTCTCCGCCTTCTCCTTGGCCACCCACGCTCTCCTCTGTTTCTCCTCTGCCTCTCTCCTCCTCACGTTCTCCTTCAGCGCTTGCTGTGGGAGGGAAGAGAGAGAGAAGTAGTGAGAGAGAGGCATAAGGAGAGAGAGGCAGAGAGAGAGAAAGAGGCAGAGAGAGAGAAAGAGGCAGAGAGAGAGAAAGAGGCAGAGAGAGAGAAAGAGGCAGAGAGAGAGAAAGAGGCAGAGAGAGAGAAAGAGGCAGAGAGAGAAAGAGGCAGAGAGAGAAAGAGGCAGAGAGAGAGAAGCAGAAGGAGAGAGAGGCAGAGAGAGAAAGAGGCAGAGAGAGAAAGAGGCAGAGAGAGAAAGAGGCAGAGAGAGAGAGGCAGAGAGAGAGAAAGAGGCAGAGAGAGAAAGAGGCAGAGAGAGAAAGAGGCAGAGAGAGAAAGAGGCAGAGAGAGAAAGAGGCAGAGAGAGAGACAGAGACAGAGAGAGAGACAGAGACAGAGACAGAGGCAGAGAGAGAGAAGCAGAAGGAGAGAGAGGCAGAGAGAGGGAGAGGCAGAAGGAGAGAGAGGCAGAGAGAGAGAGAGGCAGAAGGAGAGAGAGGCAGAGAGAGAGAGAGGCAAAAGGAGAGAGAGAGAGAGAGAGAGAGAGAGGCAGAAGGAGAGAGAGAGAGAGAGAGAGAGGCAGAAGGAGAGAGAGGCAGAGAGAGAGAGAGGCAGAAGGAGAGAGAGGCAGAAGAAGAGAGAGGCAGAAGGAGAGAGAGGCAGAAGGAGAGAGAGGCAGAAGGAGAGAGAGGCAAAAGGAGAGAGAGAGAGGCAGAAGGAGAGAGAGGCAGAAGGAGAGAGAGGCAGAAGGAGAGAGAGGCAGAAGGAGAGAGAGGCAGAAGGAGAGAGAGGCAGAGAGAGAGAGAGGCAGAAGGAGAGAGAGGCAGAGAGAGAGAGAGAGGCAAAAGGAGAGAGAGAGAGAGAGAGGCAGAAGGAGAGAGAGACAGAGAGAGAGAGAGGCAGAAGGAGAGAGAGGCAGAAGGAGAGAGAGGCAGAAGGAGAGAGAGGCAGAAGGAGAGAGAAGCAGAGAGAGAGAGAGGCAGAGAGAGAGAGAGGCAGAAGGAGAGAGAGGCAGAATGAGAGAGAGGCAGAAGGAGAGAGAGACAGAAGGAGAGAGGCAGAAGGAGAGAGAGACAGAAGGAGAGAGGCAGAGAGAGAGAGAGACAGAAGGAGAGAGAGGCAGAGAGAGTGAGAGAGGCAGAGAGAGAGAGAGAGAGAAGGAGAGAGAGGCAGAGAGAGGGAGAGGCAGAAGGAGGGAGAGGCAGACGGAGAGAGAGACAGAAGGAGAGAGAGACAGACAGAGAGAGAGAGACAGAAGGAGAGAGGCAGACAGAGAGAGAGAGAGAGACAGAGAGAGAGAGAGAGAGAGAGAGAGAGAGAGAGAGAGAGAGAAGAGAGAGAGAGACAGAGAGAAGAGAGAGAGACAGAGAGAGAGAGAGAGAGAGAGAGAGAGAGAGAGAGAGAGAGAGAGAGAGAGAGAGAGAGAGGGAGAGAGGGAGAGACTGAGAGAGAGAGAGACAGAGAGACAGAGAGAGAGAGAGACAGAGAGAGAGAGAGACAGAAGGAGAGAGAGGCAGAGAGAGGGAGAGGCAGAAGGAGAGAGAGGCAGACGGAGAGAGAGGCAGACGGAGAGAGAGGCAGACGGAGAGAGAGACAGAAGGAGAGAGACAGAGAGAGAGAGACAGAGAGAGAGAGAGACAGAGAGAGAGAGACAGAGAGAGAGAGAGAGACAGAGAGAGAGAGAGAGACAGAGAGACAGAGAGAGAGAGAGAGAGAGAGAGAGAGAGAGACAGAGAGAGAGAGAGA
>NW_025747457.1:10000-20000 GCF_021184085.1 Oncorhynchus gorbuscha | reverse complement strand
TCAGTCAGAGAGACAGAGGGTCAGTCAGAGAGAGACAGAGGGTCAGTCAGAGAGAGACAGTCAGTCAGAGAGACAGAGGGTCAGTCAGAGAGAGACAGAGGGTCAGTCAGAGACAGAGGGTCAGTCAGAGAGACAGAGTCAGTCAGAGAGAGACAGAGGGTCAGTCAGAGAGACAGAGGGTCAGTCAGAGAGAGACAGAGGGTCAGTCAGAGAGAGACAGGGGTCAGTCAGAGAGAGACAGAGGGTCAGTCAGAGAGACAGGGGTCAGTCAGAGAGAGACAGGGGTCAGTCAGAGAGAGACAGGGGTCAGTCAGAGAGACAGGGGGTCAGTCAGAGAGAGACAGGGGTCAGTCAGAGAGACAGGGGGTCAGTCAGAGAGACAGGGGTCAGTCAGAGAGACAGGGGGTCAGTCAGAGAGAGACAGAGGGTCAGTCAGAGAGACAGAGGGTCAGTCAGAGAGAGACAGAGGGTCAGTCAGAGAGAGACAGAGGGTCAGTCAGAGAGAGACAGAGGGTCAGTCAGAGAGACAGGGGGTCAGTCAGAGAGAGACAGAGGGTCAGTCAGAGAGACAGGGGGTCAGTCGGTCAGTCAGAGAGAGACAGAGGGTCAGTCAGAGAGACAGAGGGTCAGTCAGAGAGACAGAGGGTCAGTCAGAGAGAGACAGAGGGTCAGTCAGAGAGACAGAGGGTCAGTCAGAGAGACAGAGGGTCAGTCAGAGAGAGACAGAGGGTCAGTCAGAGAGAGACAGAGGGTCAGTCAGAGAGACAGGGGTCAGTCAGAGAGAGACAGAGGGTCAGTCAGAGAGAGACAGAGTCAGAGGACAGGGGTCAGTCAGAGAGAGACAGGGGGTCAGAGGGTCAGTCAGAGAGAGACAGGGGGTCAGTCAGAGAGACAGGGGGGTCAGTCAGAGAGACAGAGGGTCAGTCAGAGAGACAGTCAGTCAGAGAGAGACAGAGGGTCAGTCAGTCAGAGAGACAGAGGGTCAGTCAGAGAGACAGGGGTCAGTCAGAGAGACAGGGGGTCAGTCAGAGAGAGGCGGTCAGTCAGAGACAGGGGTCAGTCAGAGAGAGACAGAGGGTCAGTCAGAGAGAGACAGAGGGTCAGTCAGAGAGACAGAGGGTCAGTCAGAGAGAGACAGAGGGTCAGTCAGAGAGAGACAGAGGGTCAGTCAGTCAGAGAGACAGGGGTCAGTCAGAGAGAGAGAGGGTCAGTCAGAGAGACAGAGGGTCAGTCAGAGAGACAGGGGTCAGTCAGTCAGAGAGACAGAGGGTCAGTCAGAGAGAGACAGGGGGTCAGTCAGAGAGACAGGGGGTCAGTCAGAGAGACAGACAGTCAGAGAGACAGGGGTCAGTCAGTCAGAGTCAGAGAGAGACAGAGGGTCAGTCAGGGGTCAGTCAGAGAGAGACAGGGGGTCAGTCAGAGAGACAGGGGGTCAGTCAGAGAGACAGGGGGTCAGTCAGAGAGACAGAGGGTCAGTCAGAGAGAGACAGAGGGTCAGTCAGAGAGACAGTCAGAGAGAGAGAGGGGGTCAGTCAGAGAGACAGGGGTCAGTCAGAGAGACAGGCGGTCAGTCAGAGAGACAGAGGGTCAGTCAGAGAGAGACAGAGGGTCAGTCAGAGAGAGACAGAGGGTCAGTCAGAGAGACAGGGGTCAGTCAGAGAGAGACAGAGGGTCAGTCAGAGAGAGACAGAGGGTCAGTCAGAGAGACAGGGGTCAGTCAGAGAGACAGGGGTCAGTCAGAGAGAGACAGAGGGTCAGTCAGAGAGAGACAGAGGGTCAGTCAGTGAGACAGGGGTCAGTCAGAGAGAGACAGAGGGTCAGTCAGAGAGACAGAGGGTCAGTCAGAGAGACAGGGGGTCAGTCAGAGAGACAGAGGGTCAGTCAGAGAGAGACAGAGGGTCAGTCGGTCAGTCAGAGAGAGGGTCAGTCAGAGAGACAGGGGTCAGTCAGAGAGACAGGGGGTCAGTCAGAGAGACAGAGGGTCAGTCAGAGAGACAGAGGGTCAGTCAGAGAGAGACAGAGGGTCAGTCAGAGAGACAGAGGGTCAGTCAGAGAGAGACAGAGGGTCAGTCAGAGAGACAGGGGGTCAGTCAGAGAGAGACAGAGGGTCAGTCAGAGAGAGACAGAGGGTCAGTCAGAGAGACAGGGGGTCAGTCAGAGAGACAGGGGGTCAGTCAGAGAGAGACAGAGGGTCAGTCAGAGAGAGACAGAGGGTCAGTCAGAGAGACAGGGGGTCAGTCAGAGAGACAGAGGGTCAGTCAGAGAGACAGAGGGTCAGTCAGAGAGACAGGGGGTCAGTCAGAGAGACAGAGGGTCAGTCAGAGAGAGACAGAGGGTCAGTCGGTCAGTCAGAGAGAGGGTCAGTCAGAGAGACAGGGGGTCAGTCAGAGAGACAGGGGGTCAGTCAGAGAGACAGGGGTCAGTCAGAGAGACAGAGGGTCAGTCAGAGAGAGACAGAGGGTCAGTCAGAGAGAGACAGAGGGTCAGTCAGAGAGACAGAGGGTCAGTCAGAGAGACAGAGGGTCAGTCAGAGAGAGACAGAGGGTCAGTCAGAGAGAGACAGAGGGTCAGTCAGAGAGACAGAGGGTCAGTCAGAGAGACAGAGGGTCAGTCAGAGAGAGACAGAGGGTCAGTCAGAGAGACAGGGGGTCAGTCAGAGAGACAGGGGGTCAGTCAGAGAGACAGAGGGTCAGTCAGAGAGACAGCGGATCAGTCAGAGAGAGACAGAGATTGAACATGTTGTCTGTTGTCATAGTAACTCCCATCAGGACAGACAGCAGCAGGTGAGCAGCCTGAGGGAAACACCTGTCTGTTGTCATAGTAACTCCCATCAGGACAGACAGCAGCAGGTGAGCAGCCCGAGGGAAACACCTTTGTTTGTGTGATGCTACTCTGTTGATGTGTGTGTGTGTGTGTGTGTGTGTGTGTGTGTGTGTGTGTGTGTGTGTGTGTGTGTGTGTGTGTGTGTGTGTGTGTGTGTGTGTGTGTGTGCATGCGTGGTCAGTGGAGACTCCATTATGGAGCTGGCTGAATAGTGTATTAAAGCTATGGCCAGTGGAGACTCCATTATGGAGCTGGCTGAATAGTGTATTAAAGCTATGGCCAGTGGGGTCAGTAGAGACTCCATTATGGAGCTGGCTGAATAGTGTATTAAAGCTATGGCCAGTGGGGTCAGTAGAGACTCCATTATGGAGCTGGCTGAATAGTGTATTAAAGCTATGGTCAGTGGGGTCAGTAGAGACTCCATTATGGAGCTGGCTGAATAGTGTATTAAAGCTATGGCCAGTGGAGACTCCATTATGGAGCTGACTGAATAGTGTATTAAAGCTATGGTCAGTGAAGACTCCATTATGGAGCTGGCTGAATAGTGTATTAAAGCTATGGCCAGTGGGGTCAGTGGAGACTCCATTATGGAGCTGGCTGAATAGTGTATTAAAGCTATGGTCAGTGGAGACTCCATTATGGAGCTGGCTGAATAGTGTATTAAAGCTATGGCCAGTGGGGTCAGTGGAGACTCCATTATGGAGCTGACTGAATAGTGTATTAAAGCTATGGTCAGTGGAGACTCCATTATGGAGCTGGCTGAATAGTGTATTAAAGCTATGGCCAGTGGGGTCAGTAGAGACTCCATTATGGAGCTGGCTGAATAGTGTATTAAAGCTATGGCCAGTGGAGACTCCATTATGGAGCTGGCTGAATAGTGTATTAAAGCTATGGCCAGTGGAGACTCCATTATGGAGCTGGCTGAATAGTGTATTAAAGCTATGGCCAGTGGGGTCAGTAGAGACTCCATTATGGAGCTGGCTGAATAGTGTATTAAAGCTATGGCCAGTGGAGACTCCATTATGGAGCTGGCTGAATAGTGTATTAAAGCTATGGCCAGTGGAGACTCCATTATGGAGCTGGCTGAATAGTGTATTAAAGCTATGGCCAGTGGGGTCAGTAGAGACTCCATTATGGAGCTGGCTGAATAGTGTATTAAAGCTATGGCCAGTGGAGACTCCATTATGGAGCTGGCTGAATAGTGTATTAAAGCTATGGCCAGTGGGGTCAGTGGAGACTCCATTATGGAGCTGACTGAATAGTGTATTAAAGCTATGGTCAGTGGAGACTCCATTATGGAGCTGGCTGAATAGTGTATTAAAGCTATGGCCAGTGGGGTCAGTAGAGACTCCATTATGGAGCTGGCTGAATAGTGTATTAAAGCTATGGCCAGTGGAGACTCCATTATGGAGCTGGCTGAATAGTGTATTAAAGCTATGGCCAGTGGAGACTCCATTATGGAGCTGGCTGAATAGTGTATTAAAGCTATGGCCAGTGGGGTCAGTGGAGACTCCATTATGGAGCTGGCTGAATAGTGTATTAAAGCTATGGCCAGTGGAGACTCCATTATGGAGCTGGCTGAATAGTGTATTAAAGCTATGGCCAGTGGAGACTCCATTATGGAGCTGGCTGAATAGTGTATTAAAGCTATGGCCAGTGGAGACTCCATTATGGAGCTGGCTGAATAGTGTATTAAAGCTATGGCCAGTGGAGACTCCATTATGGAGCTGGCTGAATAGTGTATTAAAGCTATGGTCAGTGGAGACCCCATTATGGAGCTGGCTGAATAGTGTATTAAAGCTATGGTCAGTGGGGTCAGTGGAGACTCCATTATGGAGCTGGCTGAATAGTGTATTAAAGCTATGGCCAGTGGAGACTCCATTATGGAGCTGGCTGAATAGTGTATTAAAGCTATGGCCAGTGGAGACTCCATTATGGAGCTGGCTGAATAGTGTATTAAAGTTATGGCCAGTGGAGACTCCATTATGGAGCTGGCTGAATAGTGTATTAAAGCTATGGTCAGTGGGGTCAGTGGAGACTCCATTATGGAGCTGGCTGAATAGTGTATTAAAGCTATGGTCAGTGGGGTCAGTGGAGACTCCATTATGGAGCTGGCTGAATAGTGTATTAAAGCTATGGCCAGTGGAGACTCCATTATGGAGCTGACTGAATAGTGTATTAAAGCTATGGTCAGTGGAGACTCCATTATGGAGCTGGCTGAATAGTGTATTAAAGCTATGGCCAGTGGAGACTCCATTATGGAGCTGTCTGAATAGTGTATTAAAGCTATGGTCAAGTGGAGCTCCATTATGGAGCTGTCTGAATAGTGTATTAAAGCTATGGTCAGTGGAGACTCCATTATGGAGCTGACTGAATAGTGTATTAAAGCTATGGTCAGTGGGGTCAGTGGAGACTCCATTATGGAGCTGGCTGAATAGTGTATTAAAGCTATGGCCAGTGGAGACTCCATTATGGAGCTGGCTGAATAGTGTATTAAAGCTATGGCCAGTGGGGTCAGTGGAGACTCCATTATGGAGCTGGCTGAATAGTGTATTAAAGCTATGGCCAGTGGAGACTCCATTATGGAGCTGACTGAATAGTGTATTAAAGCTATGGTCAGTGGGGTCAGTGGAGACTCCATTATGGAGCTGGCTGAATAGTGTATTAAAGCTATGGCCAGTGGAGACTCCATTATGGAGCTGGCTGAATAGTGTATTAAAGCTATGGCCAGTGGAGACTCCATTATGGAGCTGGCTGAATAGTGTATTAAAGCTATGGTCAGTGGAGACCCCATTATGGAGCTGTCTGAATAGTGTATTAAAGCTATGGTCAGTGGGGTCAGTGGAGACTCCATTATGGAGCTGGCTGAATAGTGTATTAAAGCTATGGCCAGTGGAGACTCCATTATGGAGCTGACTGAATAGTGTATTAAAGCTATGGTCAGTGGAGACTCCATTATGGAGCTGGCTGAATAGTGTATTAAAGCTATGGCCAGTGGAGACTCCATTATGGAGCTGTCTGAATAGTGTATTAAAGCTATGGTCAGTGGGGTCAGTGGAGACTCCATTATGGAGCTGTCTGAATAGTGTATTAAAGCTATGGTCAGTGGAGACTCCATTATGGAGCTGACTGAATCGTGTATTAAAGCTATGGTCAGTGGGGTCAGTGGAGACTCCATTATGGAGCTGGCTGAATAGTGTATTAAAGCTATGGCCAGTGGAGACTCCATTATGGAGCTGGCTGAATAGTGTATTAAAGCTATGGCCAGTGGGGTCAGTGGAGACTCCATTATGGAGCTGGCTGAATAGTGTATTAAAGCTATGGCCAGTGGAGACTCCATTATGGAGCTGACTGAATAGTGTATTAAAGCTATGGTCAGTGGGGTCAGTGGAGACTCCATTATGGAGCTGGCTGAATAGTGTATTAAAGCTATGGCCAGTGGAGACTCCATTATGGAGCTGGCTGAATAGTGTATTAAAGCTATGGCCAGTGGAGACTCCATTATGGAGCTGGCTGAATAGTGTATTAAAGCTATGGCCAGTGGAGACTCCATTATGGAGCTGGCTGAATAGTGTATTAAAGCTATGGTCAGTGGAGACCCCATTATGGAGCTGTCTGAATAGTGTATTAAAGCTATGGTCAGTGGGGTCAGTGGAGACTCCATTATGGAGCTGGCTGAATAGTGTATTAAAGCTATGGCCAGTGGAGACTCCATTATGGAGCTGGCTGAATAGTGTATTAAAGCTATGGCCAGTGGGGTCAGTGGAGACTCCATTATGGAGCTGGCTGAATAGTGTATTAAAGCTATGGCCAGTGGAGACTCCATTATGGAGCTGGCTGAATAGTGTATTAAAGCTATGGTCAGTGGGGTCAGTGGAGACTCCATTATGGAGCTGGCTGAATAGTGTATTAAAGCTATGGTCAGTGGAGACTCCATTATGGAGCTGGCTGAATAGTGTATTAAAGCTATGGCCAGTGGAGACTCCATTATGGAGCTGACTGAATAGTGTATTAAAGCTATGGTCAGTGGAGACTCCATTATGGAGCTGGCTGAATAGTGTATTAAAGCTATGGCCAGTGGAGACTCCATTATGGAGCTGTCTGAATAGTGTATTAAAGCTATGGTCAGTGGGGTCAGTGGAGACTCCATTATGGAGCTGTCTGAATAGTGTATTAAAGCTATGGTCAGTGGAGACTCCATTATGGAGCTGTCTGAATAGTGTATTAAAGCTATGGTCAGTGGAGCTGGCTGAATGGGAGGAGGTTCTCTATGATTTAATACAGAAGCTGCTGCTTTGATCGCCACACCGTTCAACACTGTGACTCACACACAGTAGCTTTAACAATCACACACAGTAGCTTTAACAATCACACACAGTAGCTTTAACAATCACACACAGTAGCTTTAACAATCACACACAGTAGCTTTAACAATCACACACAGTAGCTTTAACAATCACACACAGTAGCTTTAACAATCACACACAGTAGCTTTAACAATCACACACAGTAGCTTCAACACTCACACACAGTAGCTTTAACACACACACACAGTAGCTTTAACACACACACACAGTAGCTTTAACACACACACAGTAGCTTTAACACACACACAGTAGCTTTAACACACACACAGTAGCTTTAACAATCACACACAGTAGCTTTAACACACACACACAGTAGCTTTAACACACACACAGTAGCTTTAACACACACACAGTAGCTTTAACAATCACACACAGTAGCTTTAACAATCACACACAGTAGCTTTAACAATCACACACAGTAGCTTTAACACACACACACAGTAGCTTTAACACACACACACAGTAGCTTTAACACACACACAGTAGCTTTAACACACACACAGTAGCTTTAACACACACACAGTAGCTTTAACAATCACACACAGTAGCTTTAACACACACACACACAGTAGCTTTAACAATCACACACAGTAGCTTTAACAACCACACACAGTAGCTTTAACAATCACACACAGTAGCTTTAACAATCACACACAGTAGCTTTAACACACACACACACAGTAGCTTTAACAATCACACACAGTAGCTTTAACAACTACACACAGTAGCTTTAACAATCACACACAGTAGCTTTAACACACACACACAGTAGCTTTAACAATCACACACAGTAGCTTTAACAATCACACACAGTAGCTTTAACACACACACACAGTAGCTTTAACAATCACACACAGTAGCTTTAACAACCACACACAGTAGCTTTAACAATCACACACAGTAGCTTTAACAATCACACACAGTAGCTTTAACAATCACACACAGTAGCTTTAACAATCACACACAGTAGCTTTAACAATCACACACAGTAGCTTCAACAATCACACACAGTAGCTTTAACAATCACACACAGTAGCTTTAACAATCACACACAGTAGCTTTAACAATCACACACAGTAGCTTTAACACACACACAGTAGCTTCAACACACACACAGTAGCTTCAACACACACAGTAGCTTTAACACACACACAGTAGCTTTAACAATCACACACAGTAGCTTCAACAATCACACACAGTAGCTTCAACAATCACACACAGTAGCTTCAACAATCACACACAGTAGCTTTAACAACCACACATAGTAGCTTTAACAATCACACACAGTAGCTTTAACACACACACACAGTAGCTTTAACAATCACACACAGTAGCTTTAACAATCACACACAGTAGCTTTAACACACACACACAGTAGCTTTAACACACACACACAGTAGCTTTAACAATCACACACAGTAGCTTTAACAACCACACACAGTAGCTTTAACAATCACACACAGTAGCTTTAACAATCACACACAGTAGCTTTAACAATCACACACAGTAGCTTTAACAATCACACACAGTAGCTTTAACAATCACACACAGTAGCTTTAACAATCACACACAGTAGCTTTAACAATCACACACAGTAGCTTCAACAATCACACACAGTAGCTTTAACAATCACACACAGTAGCTTTAACAATCACACACAGTAGCTTTAACAATCACACACAGTAGCTTTAACACACACACAGTAGCTTCAACACACACAGTAGCTTTAACACACACACAGTAGCTTTAACAATCACACACAGTAGCTTCAACAATCACACACAGTAGCTTCAACACACACAGTAGCTTTAACAATCACACACAGTAGCTTTAACAATCACACACAGTAGCTTTAACAATCACACACAGTAGCTTCAACAATCACACACAGTAGCTTCAACAATCACACACAGTAGCTTTAACAATCACACACAGTAGCTTTAACACACACACACAGTAGCTTTAACAATCACACACAGTAGCTTTAACAACCACACACAGTAGCTTTAACAATCACACACAGTAGCTTTAACAATCACACACAGTAGCTTTAACAACCACACACAGTAGCTTTAACAACCACACACAGTAGCTTTAACAATCACACACAGTAGCTTTAACACACACAGTAGCTTTAACACACACACAGTAGCTTTAACACACACACAGTAGCTTTAACAACCACACACAGTAGTTTTAACAATCACACACAGTAGCTTTAACAATCACACACAGTAGCTTTAACAATCACACACAGTAGCTTTAACAATCACACACATTAGCTTTAACAATCACACACAGTAGCTTTAACACACACACACAGTAGCTTTAACAACCACACACAGTAGCTTTAACAACCACACACAGTAGCTTTAACACACACACACAGTAGCTTTAACACACACACACAGTAGCTTTAACACACACACACAGTAGCTTTAACACACACACACAGTAGCTTTAACAATCACACACAGTAGCTTTAACAATCACACTCAGTACACACACACACACTCAGTACACACACACACTCAGTACACACACACACACAGTACACACACACACTATGAGTCTTCAGCAGCTCATTTATTCAACCAGATGACAGTGATTTATTTTGTATTGTGAATCTATCAGATGTACCGTCATGCTTCTAGCCGGGTAGAGAAGAAGACCAGAGTTTATCTTGGTTAATATTGGGCATTATTTAGTGAAATAAAACTCCTCGTTGTAGTGATGGATCTCCACTTGTTGTCTTTTCTATTCATGAACTCAGACACGTTAGGAAAGTATTCAGACCCCTTTAGGTAATC
>NW_025747457.1:0-2500 GCF_021184085.1 Oncorhynchus gorbuscha | reverse complement strand
GTGTGTGTGTGTGTGTGTGTGTGTGTGTGTGTGTGTGTGTGTGTGTGTAGTGTGTGTGTGTGTGTAGTGTGTGCGTGTGTGTGGTGTGTGCGTGTGGTGTGTGTCTGTGCGTAGTGTAGTGTCTGTGCGTAGTGTAGTGTCTGTGCGTAGTGTAGTGTCTGTGCGTAGTGTAGTGTCTGTGCGTAGTGTAGTGTCTGTGCGTAGTGTAGTGTGTGTGTGTGTGTGTGTGTGTGTGTGTGTGTGTGTGTGTGTGCGTAGTGTGTGTGTGTGTGTAGAGTAGTGTGTGTGTGTGTGTGTAGTGTGTGTGTGTGTGTGTGTAGTGTATAGTGTGTGTGTGTGTGTGTGTGTGTGTGTGTGTGTGTGTGTGTGTGTGTGTGTGTGTGTGTGTGTGTGTGTGTGTGTGTGTGTGTGTGTGCGCGCCTTGCGGGCGAAGGGGTGAGGGTAAATGATGACACAGATTTGAGAGGCAGGCAGGTTGAGTCATTAGCTGCCATTTAAGTGAACAGGCCTTGTTCGCTGTGTGATGTGAGGAGGTCACCTGACTCAGCCGTGTGAGTTTCTACAACACACACTGGAGTGGCCATTATAAAACACACACTTCAGCTATAGGTGCAGATCAGACATTTCCTGTTGCTTTGGAGACTCCCGGCTCCGTCTAACATCGCTGTCTTGCTTTGTGTCGATATAATATATTCATTGAAATAGGCTCTAGCCAACAGGTGTTTCCATTCCAATACAAAAATACATTGTCACACGGTTTGTCCACTTCACATCCCAAACTTTTCAGTAGAACTACCCTGTCCTGTCTAGTTAGTCTGACTAGAATATAATCTCCATTCTGTCCTGTCCTGTCCTGTCTAGTTAGTCTGACTAGAATAAAATCTCCATTCTGTCCTGTCCTGTCTAGTTAGTCTGACTAGAATATAATCTCCATTCTACCCTGTCCTGTCTAGTTAGTCTGACTAGAATATAATCTCCATTCTACCCTGTCCTGTCCTGTTCGGGCTAGTTAGTCTGACTAGAATATAATCTCCATTCTACCCTGTCCTGTCTAGTTAGTCTGACTAGAATATAATCTCCATTCTGTCCTGTCCTGTCTAGTTAGTCTGACTAGAATAGAATCTCCATTCTGTCCTGTCCTGTCTAGTTAGTCTGACTAGAATAGAATCTCCATTCTACCCTGTCCTGTCCTGTCTAGTTAGTCTGACTAGAATAGAATCTCCATTCTGTCCTGTCCTGTCTAGTTAGTCTGACTAGAATATAATCTCCATTCTGTCCTGTCCTGTCCTGTCTAGTTAGTCTGACTAGAATAGAATCTCCATTCTGTCCTGTCCTGTCTAGTTAGTCTGACTAGAATATAATCTCCATTCTGTCCTGTCTAGTTAGTCTGACTAGAATATAATCTCCATTCTACCCTGTCCTGTCTAGTTAGTCTGACTAGAATATAATCTCCATTCTACCCTGTCCTGTCCTGTCTAGTTAGTCTGACTAGAATAGAATCTCCATTCTGTCCTGTCCTGTCTAGTTAGTCTGACTAGAATAGAATCTCCATTCTGTCCTGTCTAGTTAGTCTGACTAGAATATAATCTCCATTCTACCCTGTCCTGTCCTGTCTAGTTAGTCTGACTAGAATATAATCTCCATTCTACCCTGTCCTGTCCTGTCTAGTTAGTCTGACTAGAATATAATCTCCATTCTGTCCTGTCCTGTCTAGTTAGTCTGACTAGAATATAATCTCCATTCTACCCTGTCCTGTCCTGTTCGGGCTAGTTAGTCTGACTAGAATATAATCTCCATTCTACCCTGTCCTGTCTAGTTAGTCTGACTAGAATATAATCTCCATTCTGTCCTGTCCTGTCCTGTTCGGGCTAGTTAGTCTGACTAGAATAGAATCTCCATTCTACCCTGTCCTGTCCTGTCTAGTTAGTCTGACTAGAATATAATCTCCATTCTACCCTGTCCTGTCCTGTCTAGTTAGTTTGACTAGAATAGAATCTCCATTCTGTCCTGTCCTGTCTAGTTAGTCTGACTAGAATAGAATCTCCATTATGTCCTGTCTAGTTAGTCTGACTATAATATAATTCCATTCTGTCCTGTCCTGTCTAGTTAGTCTGACTGGAATAGAATCTCCTGTCTAGTTAGTCTGACTAGAATATAATCTCCATTCTACCCTTCAAGAACAGAATCCTTCCGTCCTGTCTAGTTAGTCTGACTAGTCCTGTCTAGTTAGTCTGACTAGAATAGAATCTCCATTCTGTCCTGTCCTGTCTTAGTCTGAGTCTGTCATGTCTAGTTAGTCTGACTAGAATAGAATTTCTGTCCTGTCCTGTCTAGTTAGTCTGACTAGAAATAGAATTCCATTATGTCTCTAGTTAGCCTGACTAGAATAGAATCTCCATTCTGTCCCTGTCTAGTTATTCCTGTCCATTAGTCCTAGTTAGTCTGACTAGAATAGAATCTCCATTATGTCCTGTCCTGTCTAGTTAGTCTGACTAGAATA
>NW_025747456.1:15000-55000 GCF_021184085.1 Oncorhynchus gorbuscha | reverse complement strand
ATACAAAGTGAATATATAAAGTGAAAAACAACAAAAATTAACAGTAAACATTACACATACAGAAGTTTCAAAACAGTAAAGACATTACAAATCTCTCTCTCTATCTCTCTCTCTATCTGTCTCTCTATCTGTCTCTCTATCTGTCTCTCTATCTGTCTCTCTATCTGTCTCTCTATCTGTCTCTCTATCTGTCTCTCTATCTGTCTGTCTCTCTGTCTGTCTGTCTCTGTCTGTCTGTCTCTCTATCTGTCTGTCTCTCTATCTGTCTGTCTCTCTATCTGTCTGTCTCTCTATCTGTCTGTCTCTCTATCTGTCTGTCTCTCTATCTGTCTGTCTCTCTATCTATCTCTCTGTCTGTCTCTCTATCTGTCTCTCTATCTGTCTCTCTATCTGTCTCTCTATCTGTCTCTCTATCTGTCTCTCTATCTGTCTCTCTATCTGTCTCTCTATCTGTCTCTCTATCTGTCTCTCTATCTGTCTCTCTATCTGTCTCTCTATCTGTCTCTCTATCTGTCTCTCTATCTGTCTGTCTCTCTATCTGTCTCTCTATCTGTCTCTCTATCTGTCTGTCTGTCTCTGTCTGTCTGTCTGTCTATCTATCTGTCTGTCTATCTATCTATCTATCTGTCTCTCTATCTATCTGTCTCTCTATCTATCCGTCTCTCTATCTATCCGTCTCTCTATCTGTCTCTCTGTCTCTCTATCTGTCTCTCTGTCTCTCTATCTGTCTCTCTATCTATCTATCTGTCTCTCTATCTATCTGTCTCTCTATCTATCTGTCTCTCTATCTATCTGTCTCTCTCTCTCTCTCTCTATCTGTCTCTCTCTCTCTCTCTTTATCTCTCTCTCTCTCTCTTTATCTCTGACACTTTTTGGGGAGGAAGACATTATGTTCAGCACCAGTGAAAAGTCAGTTTGGACACCTAATTATTCCAGGGTTTTTCTTTATTTTTACTATTTTCTACATTGTAGTGACCAAAAAAGTGTTAAACAAATCCATTTTCTTTTTATAATTGAGATTCTTCCAACTAGCCACCCTTTGCCTTGATGACTGTTTTGCACACTCTTGGTAAAAAATAAAGAACTGCTTGAATGAGCTGGTACAAACTGACTGGTGCTGTATGTCTTGGAAACTGACTGGTGCTGTATGTCTTGGAAACTGACTGGTGCTGTATGTCTTGGAAACTGACTGGTGCTGTATGTCTTGGAAACTGACTGGTGCTGTATGTCTTGGAAACTGACTGGTGCTGTATGTCTTGGAAACTGACTGGTGCTGTATGTCTTGAAACTGACTGGTGCTGTATGTCTTGGAAACTGACTGGTGCTGTATGTCTTGAAACTGACTGGTGCTGTATGTCTTGGAAACTGACTGGTGCTGTACGTCTTGGAAACTGACTGGTGCTGTACGTCTTGGAAACTGACTGGTGCTGTATGTCTTGGAAACTGACTGGTGCTGTATGTCTTGGAAACTGACTGGTGCTGTATGTCTTGGAAACTGACTGGTGCTGTATGTCTTCCAAACTGACTGGTGCTGTATGTCTTGGAAACTGACTGGTGCTGTATGTCTTGAAACTGACTGGTGCTGTACGTCTTGGAAACTGACTGGTGCTGTACGTCTTGGAAACTGACTGGTGCTGTACGTCTTGGAAACTGACTGGTGCTGTACGTCTTGGAAACTGACTGGTGCTGTATGTCTTGGAAACTGACTGGTGCTGTATGTCTTGGAAACTGACTGGTGCTGTATGTCTTGGAAACTGACTGGTGCTGTATGTCTTGGAAACTGACTGGTGCTGTATGTCTTCCAAACTGACTGGTGCTGTACGTCTTGGAAACTGACTGGTGCTGTACGTCTTGGAAACTGACTGGTGCTGTATGTCTTGGAAACTGACTGGTGCTGTACGTCTTGGAAACTGACTGGTGCTGTACGTCTTGGAAACTGACTGGTGCTGTACGTCTTGGAAACTGACTGGTGCTGTACGTCTTGGAAACTGACTGGTGCTGTACGTCTTGGAAACTGACTGGTGCTGTACGTCTTGGAAACTGACTGGTGCTGTACGTCTTGGAAACTGACTGGTGCTGTATGTCTTGGAAACTGACTGGTGCTGTATGTCTTGGAAACTGACTGGTGCTGTATGTCTTGGAAACTGACTGGTGCTGTATGTCTTGGAAACTGACTGGTGCTGTATGTCTTGGAAACTGACTGGTGCTGTACGTCTTCCAAACTGACTGGTGCTGTACGTCTTGGAAACTGACTGGTGCTGTACGTCTTGGAAACTGACTGGTGCTGTATGTCTTGGAAACTGACTGGTGCTGTATGTCTTGGAAACTGACTGGTGCTGTACGTCTTGGAAACTGACTGGTGCTGTACGTCTTGGAAACTGACTGGTGCTGTACGTCTTGGAAACTGACTGGTGCTGTACGTCTTGGAAACTGACTGGTGCTGTACGTCTTGGAAACTGACTGGTGCTGTACGTCTTGGAAACTGACTGGTGCTGTATGTCTTGGAAACTGACTGGTGCTGTACGTCTTCCAAACTGACTGGTGCTGTACGTCTTGGAAACTGACTGGTGCTGTATGTCTTGGAAACTGACTGGTGCTGTATGTCTTGGAAACTGACTGGTGCTGTATGTCTTGGAAACTGACTGGTGCTGTATGTCTTCCAAACTGACTGGTGCTGTACGTCTTGGAAACTGACTGGTGCTGTATGTCTTGGAAACTGACTGGTGCTGTACGTCTTGGAAACTGACTGGTGCTGTATGTCTTGGAAACTGACTGGTGCTGTATGTCTTGGAAACTGACTGGTGCTGTACGTCTTGGAAACTGACTGGTGCTGTACGTCTTGGAAACTGACTGGTGCTGTACGTCTTGGAAACTGACTGGTGCTGTACGTCTTGGAAACTGACTGGTGCTGTACGTCTTGGAAACTGACTGGTGCTGTATGTCTTGGAAACTGACTGGTGCTGTATGTCTTGGAAACTGACTGGTGCTGTATGTCTTGGAAACTGACTGGTGCTGTATGTCTTGGAAACTGACTGGTGCTGTATGTCTTGGAAACTGACTGGTGCTGTATGTCTTGGAAACTGACTGGTGCTGTATGTCTTGGAAACTGACTGGTGCTGTATGTCTTCCAAACTGACTGGTGCTGTACGTCTTGAAACTGACTGGTGCTGTACGTCTTGGAAACTGACTGGTGCTGTACGTCTTGGAAACTGACTGGTGCTGTACGTCTTGGAAACTGACTGGTGCTGTACGTCTTGGAAACTGCCTGGTGCTGTACGTCTTGGAAACTGACTGGTGCTGTACGTCTTGGAAACTGACTGGTGCTGTACGTCTTGGAAACTGACTGGTGCTGTACGTCTTGGAAACTGACTGGTGCTGTACGTCTTGAAACTGACTGGTGCTGTATGTCTTGAAACTGACTGGTGCTGTATGTCTTGAAACTGACTGGTGCTGTATGTCTTGGAAACTGACTGGTGCTGTACGTCTTCCAAACTGACTGGTGCTGTACGTCTTGGAAACTGACTGGTGCTGTATGTCTTGGAAACTGACTGGTGCTGTATGTCTTGGAAACTGACTGGTGCTGTATGTCTTGAAACTGACTGGTGCTGTACGTCTTGAAACTGACTGGTGCTGTACGTCTTGGAAACTGACTGGTGCTGTACGTCTTGGAAACTGACTGGTGCTGTACGTCTTGGAAACTGACTGGTGCTGTACGTCTTGGAAACTGACTGGTGCTGTACGTCTTGGAAACTGACTGGTGCTGTATGTCTTGGAAACTGACTGGTGCTGTATGTCTTGAAACTGACTGGTGCTGTACGTCTTGAAACTGACTGGTGCTGTATGTCTTGGAAACTGACTGGTGCTGTATGTCTTGGAAACTGACTGGTGCTGTATGTCTTGAAACTGACTGGTGCTGTACGTCTTGGAAACTGACTGGTGCTGTACGTCTTGGAAACTGACTGGTGCTGTACGTCTTGGAAACTGACTGGTGCTGTACGTCTTGGAAACTGACTGGTGCTGTACGTCTTGGAAACTGACTGGTGCTGTACGTCTTGGAAACTGACTGGTGCTGTACGTCTTGGAAACTGACTGGTGCTGTACGTCTTGGAAACTGACTGGTGCTGTACGTCTTGGAAACTGACTGGTGCTGTACGTCTTGAAACTGACTGGTGCTGTACGTCTTGGAAACTGACTGGTGCTGTACGTCTTGAAACTGACTGGTGCTGTACGTCTTGGAAACTGACTGGTGCTGTACGTCTTGGAAACTGACTGGTGCTGTACGTCTTGGAAACTGACTGGTGCTGTATGTCTTGGAAACTGACTGGTGCTGTATGTCTTGAAACTGACTGGTGCTGTACGTCTTGGAAACTGACTGGTGCTGTACGTCTTGGAAACTGACTGGTGCTGTACGTCTTGGAAACTGACTGGTGCTGTACGTCTTGGAAACTGACTGGTGCTGTACGTCTTGGAAACTGACTGGTGCTGTACGTCTTGGAAACTGACTGGTGCTGTACGTCTTGGAAACTGACTGGTGCTGTACGTCTTGGAAACTGACTGGTGCTGTACGTCTTGGAAACTGACTGGTGCTGTACGTCTTGAAACTGACTGGTGCTGTACGTCTTGGAAACTGACTGGTGCTGTACGTCTTGGAAACTGACTGGTGCTGTACGTCTTGGAAACTGACTGGTGCTGTATGTCTTGGAAACTGACTGGTGCTGTACGTCTTGGAAACTGACTGGTGCTGTATGTCTTGGAAACTGACTGGTGCTGTATGTCTTGGAAACTGACTGGTGCTGTATGTCTTGGAAACTTACCCCGGACCCCAACCTACCCCGAACCCCAACTTACCCCGTCCCCCAACTTACTCAACTTACTCAACTTACCAACTTACTCAACTTACCCCGTCCCCCAACTTACTCAACTTACCCCGGACCCCAACTTACCCCGGACCCCAACTTACCCCGGGCCCCAACCTACCCCGGACCACCAACTTACCCCGGACCCCCAACTTACCCCCGGACCCCAACTTACCCCGGACCCCCAACTTACCCCGGACCCCCAACACCCCGGACCCCCAACTTACCCCGGCCCCCAACTTACCCCGGCCCCCAACTAACCCCGGACCCCAACTAACCCCGGACCCCAACTAACCCCGGACCCCAACTAAAGCTGATTTTACCCTAAGCTGAACCTCTTTGTGTCCAGGTCCATAAAGGACATACAGCCGAAAGACTTCGTTTCTAAACTCCAATTTAACTTCACCCTCCTTCAGGGTTGATGAGTCATTCAAAATGACTGTCAAAGCAACACGATAACTAGGGCTTTACTATGACGGTGAAACTTGTCAAAATGCTCAGTTTTGACACTTTCGCAAGTAGTTCTTTCATATTTAAAAACATCTGATTTATGGAATTCTAAATTGTGGTCTATATTAAAAAGGAACTTGTTTTATTTAATATAACAGGCTTTTCAAATTCCATGTTCGTGCACAATTTCTACTTGAAATATGAAAAGGCAGTCTTGTGGTGGACCCGACTCTACTACTGCCTCTGTGTCTGCCTCTGTGTCTCAGGGCCATAATCGTATCATCGCCTACAGCCGACCCATCTACTTCTGTCTGTGCTGCGTGTTGATCTGGATGTTGGACTACGTCAGTGACAGAAGCGGTTCAGCCCGGTTCACCCTGTACGGTGTCGCCGTCACTAGCTCCCTGGTTCTGTCCTCTGCCAGAGACCTCGTCATCGGTGAGACTACTGTACAGGAACATGTTTAATTGTTTGGATAAAGGGGCCAATCTGATCTTTCCACAATCCTGAACCACCTGTATGACACATTTATATATATTTTGTTGTTGTTGTTGTTGAATGTTGTTGTTGCTGAATGTTGTTGTTGTTGCTGAATGTTGTTGTTGTTGCTGAATGTTGTTGTTGATGATGCTGAATGTTGTTGTTGTTGATGCTGAATGTTGTTGCTGAATGTTGTTGTTGTTGATGCTGAATGTTGTTGTTGATGCTGAATGTTGTTGTTGCTGTTGCTGAATGTTGTTGTTGCTGAATGTTGTTGTTGCTGAATGTTGTTGTTGCTGAATGTTGTTGTTGCTGAATGTTGTTGTTGCTGAATGTTGTTGTTGTTGCTGAATGTTGTTGTTGTTGATGCTGAATGTTGTTGTTGATGCTGAATGTTGTTGTTGATGCTGAATGTTGTTGTTGCTGTTGCTGAATGTTGTTGTTGCTGAATGTTGTTGTTGCTGAATGTTGTTGTTGCTGAATGTTGTTGTTGCTGAATGTTGTTGTTGTTGTTGCTGCTGAATGTTGTTGTTGCTGCTGAATGTTGTTGTTGCTGCTGAATGTTGTTGTTGCTGCTGAATGTTGTTGTTGCTGCTGAATGTTGTTGCTGCTGCTGAATGTTGTTGTTGTTTTTTGTTGTTGTTGTTGCTGAATGTTGTTGTTGTTGCTGAATGTTGTTGTTGTTGCTGAATGTTGTTGTTGTTGTTGCTGAATGTTGTTGTTGTTGTTGCTGAATGTTGTTGTTGTTGCTGAATGTTGTTGTTGCTGAATGTTGTTGTTGTTGTTGCTGCTGAATGTTGTTGTTGCTGCTGAATGTTGTTGTTGCTGCTGAATGTTGTTGTTGCTGCTGAATGTTGTTGTTGCTGCTGAATGTTGTTGCTGCCGAATGTTGTTGTTGCTGCCGAATGTTGTTGTTGCTGCCGAATGTTGTTGTTGCTGCCGAATGTTGTTGTTGCTGCCGAATGTTGTTGTTGCTGCTGAATGTTGTTGTTGCTGCTGAATGTTGTTGTTGCTGCTGAATGTTGTTGTTGTTGCTGCTGAATGTTGTTGTTGTTGCTGCTGAATGTTGTTGTTGCTGCTGAATGTTGTTGTTGCTGCTGAATGTTGTTGTTGTTGCTGAATGTTGTTGTTGTTGCTGAATGTTGTTGAATGTTGTTGTTGCTGTTAAATGTTGTTGCTGTTTTTTGTTGTTGCTGAATGTTGTTGTTGTTGTTGCTGCTGAATGTTGTTGTTGCTGCTGAATGTTGTTGTTGCTGCTGAATGTTGTTGTTGCTGCTGAATGTTGTTGTTGCTGCTGAATGTTGTTGTTGCTGCTGAATGTTGTTGTTGCTGCTGAATGTTGTTGTTGTTGCTGAATGTTGTTGTTGTTGCTGAATGTTGTTGTTGTTGCTGAATGTTGTTGTTGTTGAATGTTGTTGTTGTTGAATGTTGTTGTTGTTGAATGTTGTTGTTGTTGTTGAATGTTGTTGTTGTTGTTGAATGTTGTTGTTGCTGTTGAATGTTGTTGTTGCTGTTGAATGTTGTTGCTGTTGAATGTTGTTGCTGTTAAATGTTGTTGCTGTTGAATGTTGTTGCTGTTAAATGTTGTTGCTGTTAAATGTTGTTGTTGTTTTTTGTTGTTGTTGCTGAATGATGTTGTTGTTGCTGAATGATGTTGTTGTTGCTGAATGATGTTGTTGTTGCTGAATGATGTTGTTGTTGCTGAATGATGTTGTTGTTGCTGAATGATGTTGTTGTTGCTGAATGATGTTGTTGTTGCTGAATGATGTTGTTGTTGCTGAATGTTGTTGTTGCTGAATGTTGTTGTTGCTGAATGTTGTTGTTGCTGAATGTTGTTGTTGCTGAATGTTGTTGTTGCTGAATGTTGTTGTTGTTGCTGAATGTTGTTGTTGTTGCTGAATGTTGTTGTTGTTGTTGCTGCTGAATGTTGTTGTTGTTGTTGCTGCTGAATGTTGTTGCTGCTGAATGTTGTTGCTGCTGAATGTTGTTGCTGCTGAATGTTGTTGTTGCCGAATGTTATTGCTGCTGAATGTTGTTGTTGTTGCTGAATGTTGTTGTTGTTGCTGAATGTTGTTGTTGTTGCTGAATGTTGTTGTTGTTGCTGAATGTTGTTGTTGCTGCTGAATGTTGTTGTTGTTGCTGCTGAATGTTGTTGTTGCTGCTGAATGTTGTTGTTGTTGCTGCTGAATGTTGTTGTTGTTGCTGCTGAATGTTGTTGCTGCTGAATGTTGTTGTTGTTGTTGCTGCTGAATGTTGTTGTTGCTGCTGAATGTTGTTGTTGCTGCTGAATGTTGTTGTTGTTGCTGCTGAATGTTGTTGTTGCTGAATGTTGTTGTTGTTGCTGCTGAATGTTGTTGTTGCTGCTGAATGTTGTTGTTGCTGCTGAATGTTGTTGTTGCTGAATGTTGTTGTTTTTTGTTGTTGTTGCTGAATGTTGTTGTTGTTGCTGAATGTTGTTGTTGTTGCTGAATGTTGTTGTTGTTGCTGAATGTTGTTGTTGTTGCTGAATGTTGTTGTTGTTGCTGAATGTTGTTGTTGCTGAAAGTTGTTGTTGCTGAATGTTGTTGTTGTTGTTGCTGAATGTTGTTGTTGCTGAATGTTGTTGTTTTTTGTTGTTGTTGCTGAATGTTGTTGTTGTTGCTGAATGTTGTTGTTGCTGCTGAATGTTGTTGTTGTTGCTGCTGAATGTTGTTGTTGTTGCTGCTGAATGTTGTTGTTGCTGCTGAATGTTGTTGTTGTTGCTGCTGAATGTTGTTGTTGTTGCTGCTGAATGTTGTTGCTGCTGAATGTTGTTGTTGTTGTTGCTGCTGAATGTTGTTGTTGCTGCTGAATGTTGTTGTTGCTGCTGAATGTTGTTGTTGCTGCTGAATGTTGTTGTTGCTGCTGAATGTTGTTGTTGTTGCTGCTGAATGTTGTTGTTGCTGAATGTTGTTGTTGTTGCTGCTGAATGTTGTTGTTGCTGCTGAATGTTGTTGTTGCTGCTGAATGTTGTTGTTGCTGAATGTTGTTGTTTTTTGTTGTTGTTGCTGAATGTTGTTGTTGTTGCTGAATGTTGTTGTTGTTGCTGAATGTTGTTGTTGTTGCTGAATGTTGTTGTTGTTGCTGAATGTTGTTGTTGCTGAATGTTGTTGTTGCTGAATGTTGTTGTTGTTGTTGCTGAATGTTGTTGTTGCTGAATGTTGTTGTTTTTTGTTGTTGTTGCTGAATGTTGTTGTTGTTGCTGAATGTTGTTGTTGTTGCTGAATGTTGTTGTTGTTTTTGCTGAATGTTGTTGTTGCTGAATGTTGTTGTTGCTGAATGTTGTTGTTGTTGTTGCTGAATGTTGTTGTTGCTGAATGTTGTTGTTGCTGAATGTTGTTGTTGCTGAATGTTGTTGTTGCTGAATGTTGTTGTTGCTGAATGTTGTTGTTGCTGAATGTTGTTGTTGCTGAATGTTGTTGTTGTTGCTGAATGTTGTTGTTGTTGCTGAATGTTGTTGTTGTTGTTGCTGCTGAATGTTGTTGCTGCTGAATGTTGTTGCTGCTGAATGTTGTTGCTGCTGAATGTTGTTGTTGCCGAATGTTATTGCTGCTGAATGTTGTTGTTGTTGCTGAATGTTGTTGTTGTTGCTGAATGTTGTTGTTGTTGCTGAATGTTGTTGTTGTTGCTGAATGTTGTTGTTGCTGCTGAATGTTGTTGTTGTTGCTGCTGAATGTTGTTGTTGCTGCTGAATGTTGTTGTTGTTGCTGCTGAATGTTGTTGTTGTTGCTGCTGAATGTTGTTGCTGCTGAATGTTGTTGTTGTTGTTGCTGCTGAATGTTGTTGTTGCTGCTGAATGTTGTTGTTGCTGCTGAATGTTGTTGTTGTTGCTGCTGAATGTTGTTGTTGCTGAATGTTGTTGTTGTTGCTGCTGAATGTTGTTGTTGCTGCTGAATGTTGTTGTTGCTGCTGAATGTTGTTGTTGCTGAATGTTGTTGTTTTTTGTTGTTGTTGCTGAATGTTGTTGTTGTTGCTGAATGTTGTTGTTGTTGCTGAATGTTGTTGTTGTTGCTGAATGTTGTTGTTGTTGCTGAATGTTGTTGTTGTTGCTGAATGTTGTTGTTGCTGAAAGTTGTTGTTGCTGAATGTTGTTGTTGTTGTTGCTGAATGTTGTTGTTGCTGAATGTTGTTGTTTTTGTTGTTGTTGCTGAATGTTGTTGTTGTTGCTGAATGTTGTTGTTGTTGCTGAATGTTGTTGTTGTTGCTGAATGTTGTTGTTGTTGCTGAATGTTGTTGTTGTTGCTGAATGTTGTTGTTGTTGCTGAATGTTGTTGTTGTTGCTGAATGTTGTTGTTGCTGAAAGTTGTTGTTGCTGAATGTTGTTGTTGTTGTTGCTGAATGTTGTTGTTGCTGAATGTTGTTGTTTTTTGTTGTTGTTGCTGAATGTTGTTGTTGTTGCTGAATGTTGTTGTTGCTGCTGAATGTTGTTGTTGTTGCTGCTGAATGTTGTTGCTGTTGAATGTTGTTGCTGTTAAATGTTGTTGCTGTTGAATGTTGTTGCTGTTAAATGTTGTTGCTGTTAAATGTTGTTGTTGTTTTTTGTTGTTGTTGTTTTTTGTTGTTGTTGCTGAATGATGTTGTTGTTGCTGAATGATGTTGTTGTTGCTGAATGATGTTGTTGTTGCTGAATGATGTTGTTGTTGCTGAATGATGTTGTTGTTGCTGAATGATGTTGTTGTTGCTGAATGATGTTGTTGTTGCTGAATGATGTTGTTGTTGCTGAATGTTGTTGTTGCTGAATGTTGTTGTTGCTGAATGTTGTTGTTGCTGAATGTTGTTGTTGTTGCTGAATGTTGTTGTTGTTGTTGCTGCTGAATGTTGTTGTTGTTGTTGCTGCTGAATGTTGTTGCTGCTGAATGTTGTTGCTGCTGAATGTTGTTGCTGCTGAATGTTGTTGTTGCCGAATGTTATTGCTGCTGAATGTTGTTGTTGTTGCTGAATGTTGTTGTTGTTGCTGAATGTTGTTGTTGTTGCTGAATGTTGTTGTTGTTGCTGAATGTTGTTGTTGCTGCTGAATGTTGTTGTTGTTGCTGCTGAATGTTGTTGTTGCTGCTGAATGTTGTTGTTGTTGCTGCTGAATGTTGTTGTTGTTGCTGCTGAATGTTGTTGCTGCTGAATGTTGTTGTTGTTGTTGCTGCTGAATGTTGTTGTTGCTGCTGAATGTTGTTGTTGCTGCTGAATGTTGTTGTTGTTGCTGCTGAATGTTGTTGTTGCTGAATGTTGTTGTTGTTGCTGCTGAATGTTGTTGTTGCTGCTGAATGTTGTTGTTGCTGCTGAATGTTGTTGTTGCTGAATGTTGTTGTTTTTGTTGTTGTTGCTGAATGTTGTTGTTGTTGCTGAATGTTGTTGTTGTTGCTGAATGTTGTTGTTGTTGCTGAATGTTGTTGTTGTTGCTGAATGTTGTTGTTGTTGCTGAATGTTGTTGTTGCTGAAAGTTGTTGTTGCTGAATGTTGTTGTTGTTGTTGCTGAATGTTGTTGTTGCTGAATGTTGTTGTTTTTTGTTGTTGTTGCTGAATGTTGTTGTTGTTGCTGAATGTTGTTGTTGCTGCTGAATGTTGTTGTTGTTGCTGCTGAATGTTGTTGTTGCTGCTGAATGTTGTTGTTGTTGCTGCTGAATGTTGTTGTTGTTGCTGCTGAATGTTGTTGCTGCTGAATGTTGTTGTTGTTGTTGCTGCTGAATGTTGTTGTTGCTGCTGAATGTTGTTGTTGCTGCTGAATGTTGTTGTTGTTGCTGCTGAATGTTGTTGTTGCTGAATGTTGTTGTTGTTGCTGCTGAATGTTGTTGTTGCTGCTGAATGTTGTTGTTGCTGCTGAATGTTGTTGTTGCTGAATGTTGTTGTTTTTTGTTGTTGTTGCTGAATGTTGTTGTTGTTGCTGAATGTTGTTGTTGTTGCTGAATGTTGTTGTTGTTGCTGAATGTTGTTGTTGTTGCTGAATGTTGTTGTTGTTGCTGAATGTTGTTGTTGCTGAAAGTTGTTGTTGCTGAATGTTGTTGTTGTTGTTGCTGAATGTTGTTGTTGCTGAATGTTGTTGTTTTTTGTTGTTGTTGCTGAATGTTGTTGTTGTTGCTGAATGTTGTTGTTGCTGCTGAATGTTGTTGTTGTTGCTGCTGAATGTTGTTGTTGTTGTTGCTGCTGAATGTTGTTGCTGCTGAATGTTGTTGCTGCTGAATGTTGTTGCTGCTGAATGTTGTTGTTGCCGAATGTTATTGCTGCTGAATGTTGTTGTTGTTGCTGAATGTTGTTGTTGTTGCTGAATGTTGTTGTTGTTGCTGAATGTTGTTGTTGTTGCTGAATGTTGTTGTTGCTGCTGAATGTTGTTGTTGTTGCTGCTGAATGTTGTTGTTGCTGCTGAATGTTGTTGTTGTTGCTGCTGAATGTTGTTGTTGCTGCTGAATGTTGTTGCTGCTGAATGTTGTTGTTGTTGTTGCTGCTGAATGTTGTTGTTGCTGCTGAATGTTGTTGTTGCTGCTGAATGTTGTTGTTGTTGCTGCTGAATGTTGTTGTTGCTGAATGTTGTTGTTGTTGCTGCTGAATGTTGTTGTTGTTGCTGCTGAATGTTGTTGTTGCTGCTGAATGTTGTTGTTGCTGCTGAATGTTGTTGTTGTTGCTGAATGTTGTTGTTGCTGAATGTTGTTGTTGTTGCTGCTGAATGTTGTTGTTGCTGCTGAATGTTGTTGTTGCTGCTGAATGTTGTTGTTGCTGAATGTTGTTGTTTTTTGTTGTTGTTGCTGAATGTTGTTGTTGTTGCTGAATGTTGTTGTTGTTGCTGAATGTTGTTGTTGTTGCTGAATGTTGTTGTTGTTGCTGAATGTTGTTGTTGTTGCTGAATGTTGTTGTTGCTGAAAGTTGTTGTTGCTGAATGTTGTTGTTGTTGTTGCTGAATGTTGTTGTTGCTGAATGTTGTTGTTTTTTGTTGTTGTTGCTGAATGTTGTTGTTGTTGCTGAATGTTGTTGTTGTTGCTGAATGTTGTTGTTGTTGCTGAATGTTGTTGTTGTTGCTGAATGTTGTTGTTGTTGCTGAATGTTGTTGTTGTTGCTGAATGTTGTTGTTGTTGCTGAATGTTGTTGTTGCTGAAAGTTGTTGTTGCTGAATGTTGTTGTTGTTGTTGCTGAATGTTGTTGTTGCTGAATGTTGTTGTTGCTGAATGTTGTTGTTGCTGAATGTTGTTGTTGCTGAATGTTGTTGTTGCTGAATGTTGTTGTTGCTGAATGTTGTTGTTTTTTGTTGTTGTTGCTGAATGTTGTTGTTGTTGCTGAATGTTGTTGTTGCTGAAAGTTGTTGTTGCTGAATGTTGTTGTTGTTGTTGCTGAATGTTGTTGTTGCTGAATGTTGTTGTTGCTGAATGTTGTTGTTGCTGAATGTTGTTGTTGCTGAATGTTGTTGTTGCTGAATGTTGTTGTTGCTGAATGTTGTTGTTTTTTGTTGTTGTTGCTGAATGTTGTTGTTGTTGCTGAATGTTGTTGTTGCTGCTGAATGTTGTTGTTGTTGCTGCTGAATGTTGTTGTTGCTGCTGAATGTTGTTGTTGTTGCTGCTGAATGTTGTTGTTGTTGCTGCTGAATGTTGTTGCTGCTGAATGTTGTTGTTGTTGTTGCTGCTGAATGTTGTTGTTGCTGCTGAATGTTGTTGTTGCTGCTGAATGTTGTTGTTGTTGCTGCTGAATGTTGTTGTTGCTGAATGTTGTTGTTGTTGCTGCTGAATGTTGTTGTTGTTGCTGCTGAATGTTGTTGTTGCTGCTGAATGTTGTTGTTGCTGAATGTTGTTGTTTTTTGTTGTTGTTGCTGAATGTTGTTGTTGTTGCTGAATGTTGTTGTTGTTGCTGAATGTTGTTGTTGTTGCTGAATGTTGTTGTTGTTGCTGAATGTTGTTGTTGTTGCTGAATGTTGTTGTTGCTGAAAGTTGTTGTTGCTGAATGTTGTTGTTGTTGTTGCTGAATGTTGTTGTTGCTGAATGTTGTTGTTTTTTGTTGTTGTTGCTGAATGTTGTTGTTGTTGCTGAATGTTGTTGTTGCTGCTGAATGTTGTTGTTGTTGCTGCTGAATGTTGTTGTTGTTGTTGCTGCTGAATGTTGTTGCTGCTGAATGTTGTTGCTGCTGAATGTTGTTGCTGCTGAATGTTGTTGTTGCCGAATGTTATTGCTGCTGAATGTTGTTGTTGTTGCTGAATGTTGTTGTTGTTGCTGAATGTTGTTGTTGTTGCTGAATGTTGTTGTTGTTGCTGAATGTTGTTGTTGCTGCTGAATGTTGTTGTTGTTGCTGCTGAATGTTGTTGTTGCTGCTGAATGTTGTTGTTGTTGCTGCTGAATGTTGTTGTTGCTGCTGAATGTTGTTGCTGCTGAATGTTGTTGTTGTTGTTGCTGCTGAATGTTGTTGTTGCTGCTGAATGTTGTTGTTGCTGCTGAATGTTGTTGTTGTTGCTGCTGAATGTTGTTGTTGCTGAATGTTGTTGTTGTTGCTGCTGAATGTTGTTGTTGTTGCTGCTGAATGTTGTTGTTGCTGCTGAATGTTGTTGTTGCTGCTGAATGTTGTTGTTGTTGCTGAATGTTGTTGTTGTTGCTGAATGTTGTTGTTGCTGAATGTTGTTGTTGTTGCTGCTGAATGTTGTTGTTGCTGCTGAATGTTGTTGTTGCTGCTGAATGTTGTTGTTGCTGAATGTTGTTGTTTTTTGTTGTTGTTGCTGAATGTTGTTGTTGTTGCTGAATGTTGTTGTTGTTGCTGAATGTTGTTGTTGTTGCTGAATGTTGTTGTTGTTGCTGAATGTTGTTGTTGTTGCTGAATGTTGTTGTTGCTGAAAGTTGTTGTTGCTGAATGTTGTTGTTGTTGTTGCTGAATGTTGTTGTTGCTGAATGTTGTTGTTTTTTGTTGTTGTTGCTGAATGTTGTTGTTGTTGCTGAATGTTGTTGTTGTTGCTGAATGTTGTTGTTGTTGCTGAATGTTGTTGTTGTTGCTGAATGTTGTTGTTGTTGCTGAATGTTGTTGTTGTTGCTGAATGTTGTTGTTGTTGCTGAATGTTGTTGTTGCTGAAAGTTGTTGTTGCTGAATGTTGTTGTTGTTGTTGCTGAATGTTGTTGTTGCTGAATGTTGTTGTTTTTTGTTGTTGTTGCTGAATGTTGTTGTTGTTGCTGAATGTTGTTGTTGCTGCTGAATGTTGTTGTTGTTGCTGCTGAATGTTGTTGCTGTTGAATGTTGTTGCTGTTAAATGTTGTTGCTGTTGAATGTTGTTGCTGTTAAATGTTGTTGCTGTTAAATGTTGTTGTTGTTTTTTGTTGTTGTTGTTTTTTGTTGTTGTTGCTGAATGATGTTGTTGTTGCTGAATGATGTTGTTGTTGCTGAATGATGTTGTTGTTGCTGAATGATGTTGTTGTTGCTGAATGATGTTGTTGTTGCTGAATGATGTTGTTGTTGCTGAATGATGTTGTTGTTGCTGAATGATGTTGTTGTTGCTGAATGTTGTTGTTGCTGAATGTTGTTGTTGCTGAATGTTGTTGTTGCTGAATGTTGTTGTTGTTGCTGAATGTTGTTGTTGTTGTTGCTGCTGAATGTTGTTGTTGTTGTTGTTGCTGAATGTTGTTGCTGCTGAATGTTGTTGCTGCTGAATGTTGTTGTTGCCGAATGTTATTGCTGCTGAATGTTGTTGTTGTTGCTGAATGTTGTTGTTGTTGCTGAATGTTGTTGTTGTTGCTGAATGTTGTTGTTGCTGCTGAATGTTGTTGTTGTTGCTGCTGAATGTTGTTGTTGCTGCTGAATGTTGTTGTTGTTGCTGCTGAATGTTGTTGTTGTTGCTGCTGAATGTTGTTGCTGCTGAATGTTGTTGTTGTTGTTGCTGCTGAATGTTGTTGTTGCTGCTGAATGTTGTTGTTGTTGCTGCTGAATGTTGTTGTTGCTGAATGTTGTTGTTGTTGCTGCTGAATGTTGTTGTTGCTGCTGAATGTTGTTGTTGCTGCTGAATGTTGTTGTTGCTGAATGTTGTTGTTTTTTGTTGTTGTTGCTGAATGTTGTTGTTGTTGCTGAATGTTGTTGTTGTTGCTGAATGTTGTTGTTGTTGCTGAATGTTGTTGTTGTTGCTGAATGTTGTTGTTGTTGCTGAATGTTGTTGTTGCTGAAAGTTGTTGTTGCTGAATGTTGTTGTTGTTGTTGCTGAATGTTGTTGTTGCTGAATGTTGTTGTTTTTTGTTGTTGTTGCTGAATGTTGTTGTTGTTGCTGAATGTTGTTGTTGCTGCTGAATGTTGTTGTTGTTGCTGCTGAATGTTGTTGTTGCTGCTGAATGTTGTTGTTGTTGCTGCTGAATGTTGTTGTTGTTGCTGCTGAATGTTGTTGCTGCTGAATGTTGTTGTTGTTGTTGCTGCTGAATGTTGTTGTTGCTGCTGAATGTTGTTGTTGCTGCTGAATGTTGTTGTTGTTGCTGCTGAATGTTGTTGTTGCTGAATGTTGTTGTTGTTGCTGCTGAATGTTGTTGTTGCTGCTGAATGTTGTTGTTGCTGCTGAATGTTGTTGTTGCTGAATGTTGTTGTTTTTTGTTGTTGTTGCTGAATGTTGTTGTTGTTGCTGAATGTTGTTGTTGTTGCTGAATGTTGTTGTTGTTGCTGAATGTTGTTGTTGTTGCTGAATGTTGTTGTTGCTGAATGTTGTTGTTGCTGAATGTTGTTGTTGTTGTTGCTGAATGTTGTTGTTGCTGAATGTTGTTGTTTTTTGTTGTTGTTGCTGAATGTTGTTGTTGTTGCTGAATGTTGTTGTTGTTGCTGAATGTTGTTGTTGTTTTTGCTGAATGTTGTTGTTGCTGAATGTTGTTGTTGCTGAATGTTGTTGTTGTTGTTGCTGAATGTTGTTGTTGTTGTTGCTGGATGTTGTTGTTGTTGTTGCTGGATGTTGTTGTTGTTGTTGCTGGATGTTGTTGTTGTTGTTGCTGGATGTTGTTGTTGTTGTTGCTGGATGTTGTTGTTGTTGCTGGATGTTTTGACTACTTTGACATAGAGGTTTTTAGTCAAATTCTGTTCCTGTTTTTTCCCCGTTCGTTCCTCTGTAGTGTTCACTCTGTGCTTTCCTGTCGTGTTCTTCGTGGGGCTCCTCCCCCAGGTCAACACCTTCGTCATGTACCTCTTTGAGCAGTTGGATATCCACGTGTTCGGGGGGAACGGTCAGTGAATGAATTCATCGAAATTCAATACACGTTACAATCTAAATGCTCTCTGCTGTCTGCTGTCTCACTGCTAAGGTCTCGTTGACCTTTCTGTAAGTTGTGGGAAACTTAAACACGTCGTTTTTAAACATTCTGACGTGATACACAGACACACACACACAGAGGGAGGGAGATGGGGAGTGAGGGGGGGGAGTGGGGAGAGATGGTTTTCGTTGCACCAAATGTCCAAACCACTATTGTGAGGTGTTGCTGACCTCTTCTTCTCCACCTGCTTCCCCCACACAGCCTCCACCAGCCTTCTGTCATCGCTCTACAGTGTCCTGCGCAGCGCGGTCACCGTGGCCCTGCTCTACGGCCTCTGCTACGGGGCCCTAAAGGTCAGAACCATCCTCTCATCCCTGTGTTGTTCTGCGGTTCTAACCCCTCTATGTCCCTCTATCTAACAGGAGACCTGGGAACCTCAGCACATCCCTGTGTTCTGCGGTTCTAACCCCTCTAATGCCCTCTATCTAACAGGAGACCTGGGAACCTCAGCACATCCCTGTGTTGTTCTGCGGTTCTAACCCCTCTATGTTCCTCTATCTAACAGGAGACCTGGGAACCTCAGCACATCCCTGTGTTGTTCTGCGGTTCTAACCCCTCTAATGCCCTCTATCTAACAGGAGACCTGGGAACCTCAGCACATCCCTGTGTTGTTCTGCGGTTCTAACCCCTCTAATGCCCTCTATCTAACAGGAGACCTGGGAACCTCAGCACATCCCTGTGTTGTTCTGCGGTTCTAACCCCTCTAATGCCCTCTATCTAACAGGAGACCTGGGAACCTCAGCACATCCCTGTGTTGTTCTGCGGTTCTAACCCCTCTAATGCCCTCTATCTAACAGGAGACCTTGGAACCTCAGCACATCCCTGTGTTGTTCTGCGGTTCTAACCCCTCTAATGCCCTCTATCTAACAGGAGACCTGGGAACCTCAGCACATCCCTGTGTTGTTCTCGTTGTTCTGCGGTTCTCACCCCTATGTCCCTCTATCTAACAGGAGACCTGGGAACCTCAGCACATCCCTGTGTTCTGCGGTTCTAACCCCTCTATGTCCCTCTAACAGGAGACCTGGGAACCTCAGCACATCCCTGTGTTGTTCTCGTTGTTCTGCGGTCTCCTGGTGGCTGTCTCCTACCATCTGAGCCGACAGAGCAGTGACCCCTCTGTCCTGATGTGAGTCTATCCTACGGGACCTCCCCTTCTATCTGACAACACATATTTCTACATGCAACAACTCCACTATTCTCTGGGACTTGATGACATTTGACCTTTGACATACTCCTCCCTGGACTATATTAGTTTTAACCAGTGGTTTGGACTGTGTTTCCACTGACCTCGTTGCCTTGTCCCCTTTTCCACAGTTCCTTGGTGCATTCCAAGCTTCTGCCCAACATGAAAGACAAGAACTCAGAAGACCCCCTGTCTGAGGTCCAGGATCCTTTACCAGAGAAACTCAGGGGTTCTGTGGTGAGTAGTTAGTTAGTTAGTTAGTTAGTTAGTTAGTTAGTTAGTTAGTTAGTTGTCTGAGGTCCAGGATCCTTTACCAGAGAAACTCAGGGGTTCTGTGGTGAGTAGTTAGTTAGTTAGTTAGTTAGTTAGTTAGTTAGTTAGTTAGTTAGTTAGTTGTCTGAGGTGCAGGATCCTTTACCAGAAAAACTCAGGGGTTCTGTGGTGAGTAGTTAGTTAGTTAGTTAGTTAGTTAGTTAGTTAGTTAGTTGTCTGAGGTGCAGGATCCTTTACCAGAGAAACTCAGGGGTTCTGTGGTGGTTGGTTAGTTAGTTAGTTAGTTAGTTAGTTAGTTAGTTAGTTAGTTAGTTAGTTAGTTGTCTGAGGTGCAGGATCCTTTACCAGAGAAACTCAGGGGTTCTGTGGTGAGTAGTTAGTTAGTTAGTTAGTTAGTTAGTTAGTTAGTTAGTTAGTTAGTTAGTTAGTTAGTTAGTTAGTTAGTTAGTTGTCTGAGGTCCAGGATCCTTTACCAGAGAAACTCAGGGGTTCTGTGGTGAGTAGTTAGTTAGTTAGTTAGTTAGTTAGTTAGTTAGTTAGTTAGTTAGTTAGTTAGTTAGTTAGTTAGTTGTCTGAGGTCCAGGATCCTTTACCAGAGAAACTCAGGGGTTCTGTGGTGAGTAGTTAGTTAGTTAGTTAGTTAGTTAGTTAGTTGTCTGAGGTGCAGGATCCTTTACCAGAGAAACTCAGGGGTTCTGTGGTGAGTAGTTAGTTAGTTAGTTAGTTAGTTAGTTAGTTAGTTAGTTAGTTAGTTAGTTGTCTGAGGTCCAGGATCCTTTACCAGAGAAACTCAGGGGTTCTGTGGTGAGTAGTTAGTTAGTTAGTTAGTTAGTTAGTTAGTTAGTTAGTTAGTTAGTTAGTTAGTTAGTTGTCTGAGGTGCAGGATCCTTTACCAGAGAAACTCAGGGGTTCTGTGGTGAGTAGTTAGTTAGTTAGTTAGTTAGTTAGTTAGTTAGTTGTCTGAGGTCCAGGATCCTTTACCAGAGAAACTCAGGGGTTCTGTGGTGAGTAGTTAGTTAGTTAGTTAGTTAGTTAGTTAGTTGTCTGAGGTCCAGGATCCTTTACCAGAGAAACTCGGGGGTTCTGTGGTGAGTAGTTAGTTAGTTAGTTAGTTAGTTAGTTAGTTAGTTAGTTAGTTAGTTAGTTAGTTAGTTAGTTAGTTAGTTAGTTAGTTGTCTGAGGTGCAGGATCCTTTACCAGAAAAACTCAGGGGTTCTGTGGTGAGTAGTTAGTTAGTTAGTTAGTTAGTTAGTTAGTTGTCTGAGGTGCAGGATCCTTTACCAGAGAAACTCAGGGGTTCTGTGGTGAGTAGTTAGTTAGTTAGTTAGTTAGTTAGTTAGTTAGTTAGTTAGTTAGTTAGTTAGTTAGTTAGTTAGTTAGTTAGTTAGTTGTCTGAGGTCCAGGATCCTTTACCTGAGAAACTCAGGGGTTCTGTGGTGAGTAGTTAGTTAACTAGTTACAGTGCCTTCAGAAAATATTCACACCCCTTGACATGTTGTGTTCCAGCCTGAATTTAAAATGGATTAAATAGAGATTTTGTCACTGGCCTACCCACGACACCCCATAATGATTATTTTTATTTTTAATGAAAAGCTGAAATGTCTTGTCAATAAGTATTCAAACCATTTGTTATGGCAGGCCATAAAAATATGCTTATCAAGTCACTGAAGCGAGTAAAAATTGCAAACACTAAAGAGTTTCAAACTGCCTCTGGAAGCAACATCTGCACAAGAACTGTTCTTCAGGAGCTTCATGAAATGGGTTTCCATGGCCGAGCAGCCGCACACAAGCCTCAGATCACCACGCGCAATGCCAAGTGTCGGCTGGAGTGGTGTAAAGCTCGACGCCATTGGACTCTGGAGCAGTGGAAACACGTTCTCTGGAGTGATGAATCACACTTCACCATCTGGCAGTCAGTCTACTCCCTACACAGAACAGCTCAAACTGTCCCTAACCAGAATAGAAAGAGGAGTTTGAGGCCCCGGTGCACAACTGAGCAAGAGGACAAGTACATTAGAGTGTCTAGTTTGAGAAACAGTCGCCTCACAAGTGCTCAACTGGCAGCTTCATTAAATAGTACCCGCAAAACACCAGTTTCAACGTCAACAGTGAAGAGGCGACTCTGGGATGCTGGCCTTCTAGGCAGAGTTCCTCTGTCCAGTCTCAACGTCAACAGTGAAGAGGCGACTCCGGGATGCTGACCTTCTAGTCAGAGTTCCTCTGTCCAGTCTCAACGTCAACAGTGAAGAGGCGACTGCAGGAAAATGTTTGTCTAGCAATTATCAACAATCAATTTGACCGAGCTTGAAGAATTTAAAAAACAATAATGTGCAAGTGTTGTAAAATCCTGGTGCTCTTAGAGACTCACCCAGAAAGACTCACAGCTCTTAGAGATTTACCCAGAAAGACTCACAGCTCTTAGAGATTTACCCAGAAAGACTCACAGCTGTAATCACTCTTAGAGACTCACCCAGAAAGACTCACAGCTGTAATCACTCTTAGAGACTCACCCAGAAAGACTCACAGCTGTAATCACTCTTAGAGACTCACCCAGAAAGACTCACAGCTGTAATCACTCTTAGAGACTCACCCAGAAAGACTCGCAGCTCTTAGAGATTTACCCAGAAAGACTCACAGCTGTAATCACTCTTAGAGACTCACCCAGAAAGACTCACAGCTGTAATCACTCTTAGAGACTCACCCAGAAAGACTCACAGCTGTAATCACTCTTAGAGACTCACCCAGAAAGACTCACAGCTGTAATCACTGTCAAAGGTGCTTCTACAAACAATTGACTCAGGGGTGAATAATTATGTAGATTAGATATTTGTGTATTTGTTTTTAAATACATTTGTAAAAATGTCTATGAATATGTTTTGACTTTGTCATTATGGAGTATTGTGTGTAGATGGGCCAGGGAAAAAAAGTAATTTAATACATTTTGAAAATCGGGTTGAAAAACAACAAAATGTGGATTAAATTAAGGGGTATGAATACTCTCTGAAGGCAGGTAGTTAGTTAGTTGTCTGAGGTGCAGAGTCCTCATCCTGAAAAGCTAGTGTTCTGTAGTAAGTGGTTGTTGTAATATTGACTGGTTCTAATCAGGCCTCATTATCGAGTCTTTGTAAATCAACCCCCCCCTCTGTCTCCTAACCCCCCCTCTGTCTCCTAACCCCCCTCTGTCTCCTAACCCCCCCCTCTGTCTCCTAACCCCTCTCTCTGTCTCCTAACCCTCCCCCTCTGTCTCCTAACCCTCCCCTCTGTCTCCTAACCCTCCCCTCTGTCTCCTAACCCTCCCTCTCTGTCTCCTAACCCTCCCTCTCTGTCTCCTAACCCTCCCTCTCTGTCTCCTAACCCTCCCTCTCTGTCTCCTAACCCTCCCTCTGTCTCCTAACCCTCCTGTAATGTCTCTAGGCCGTGGACCCTCCTCTCTGTCTCCTAACCCTCCTGTAATGTCTCTAGACCGTAGGCCCTCCCTCTGTCTCCTAACCCTCCCTCTCTGTCTTCTAACCCTCCCTCTCTGTCTCCTAACCCTCCCTCTCTGTCTCCTAACCCTCCTGTAATGTCTCTAGGCCGTGGGCCCTCCTCTCTGTCTCCTAACCCTCCAGTAATGTCTCTCCTCTCCTCTCTGTCTCCTAACCCTCCTGTAATGTCTCCTAAACCTTCTGTAATGTCTCTCCTCTCCTCTCTGTCTCCTAACCCTCCTGTAATGTCTCTCCTCTCCTCTCTGTCTCCTAAACCTCCTGTAATGTCTCTCCTCTCCTCTCTGTCTCCTAACCCTCCTGTAATGTCTCTAGGCCGTAGGCCCTCCTCTGTCTCCTAACCCTCCTGTAATGTCTCTCCTCTCCTCTCTGTCTCCAAACCCTCCTGTAATGTCTCTTGGCCGTTGACCAAGGATGTGTACTTCCAAACCTTATTGATGCCTGACGTCAGAACAGTATCAACCACCTCTGGTTCTCGCCTGGTCTCAGATCTGTTAGTGTTGGCTCACAGCCCATGGTTGTCTGTCTGTCCTCCTAACCTAACTGTCCTGTCTGTCTGTCCTTTCCTCCTAACCTAACTGTCCTGTCTGTCTGTCCTTTCCTCCTAACCTAACTGTCCTGTCTGTCTGTCCTCTCCTCCTAACCTAACTGTCCTGTCTGTCTGTCCTCTCCTCCTAACCCAACTGTCCTCCTGTCTGTCCTCTCCTCCTAACCTAACTGACCTGTCTGTCTGTCCTCTCCTCCTAACCTAACTGTCCTGTCTCTGTCCTCTCCTCCTAACCTAACTGTACTGTCTATCCTCTCCTCCTAACCTAACTGTCCTGTCTCTGTCCTCTCCTCCTAACCTAACTGTCCTGTCTGTCTGTCCTCTCCTCCTAACCCAACTGACCTGTCTGTCCTCTCCTCCTAACCTAACTGTCCTGTCTGTCTGTCTGTCCTTTCCTCCTAACCTGTCTGTCTGTCTGTCTGTCTGTCTGTCCTCTCCTCCTAACCTAACAGTCCTGTCTGTCTGTCTGTCTGTCCTCTCCTCCTAACCCAACTGTCCTCCTGTCTGTCCCCCAGAGTGAGCGTCTCCATTCCGACCTGATCGTCTGCGTTGTCATCGCTGTCCTCTACTTTGCCATCCACGTCAGCACCATGTTCATCGTTCTGCAGGTACAGTAGAGCTCTGCATCGTTAATCTCTTGCCGTTGTGCCCTTGAGCAGGGCACTAAACTGCTTTGGTGACGTTGTGATGTACCTGGTTTCCAACCTCTTTGGGTGTGTGTGTCAGGCAGTTGAGTTGGAAGATCAATGCCTGATAAGAAAATTTGACAAAGTAGAATTTTTGTTCTATCACCATGTATAACATATTTAACTCATCTCTCCCTCCCTGTCCCACCATCTGTCTCTCCCCCCATCTGTCTCCCCCCCCCCCTCTTCTCTCACCCATCTCTCTCTCATCTCTCATCTCTCCCCTAATCTTCTCTCACTCATCTCTCTCCTCTTTCTCTCTCCTCTCTCTCTCTCTCTCTCTCTCTCTCTCTCTCTCTCTCTCTCTCTCTCTCTCTCTCTCTCTCTCTCTCTCTCTCTCTCTCCCCTCTCTCTCTCCTCTCTCTCCCTCTCTCTCTCTCTCTCTCTCTCCCTCTCTCTCCTCTCTCCTCTCTCCCCTCTCTCTCCTCTCTCTCTCTCTCTCTCCTCTCTCTCTCCTCTCTCTCCCTCTCTCTCCCTCTCTCTCTCTCTCTCTCTCTCTCTCTCTCTCTCTCTCTCTCTCCCTCTCTCTCTCCTCTCTCCCCTCTCTCCCTCTCTCTCTCTCTCTCTCTCTCTCTCTCTCTCTCTCTCTCTCTCTCCCTCTCTCTCCCTCTCTCTCTCTCTCTCTCTCTCCTCTCTCTCTCCCCCCTCTCTCTCCCCTCTCTCTCCCCTCTCTCTCCCCTCTCTCTCCCCTCTCTCTCCCCTCTCTCTCCTCTCTCTCTCTCCTCTTCTCTCCCTCTCTCTCTCTCTCCTCTTCTCTCCCCCTCTCTCTCTCTCCTCTTCTCTCCCCCCTCTCTCTCTCTCCTCTTTCTCTCCCCCCTGTTGACCACCACAGCCGTTCCTGAGCTACGTGCTGTATTCTCTACTGGGAGCGGTGGGCCTGCTGACACATTACCTGCTGCCTCAGGTCCGCAAGCAGCTACCCTGGTACTGCTTCTCACACCCACTGCTCAAGACCAGGGAGTATTACCAGTTTGAGGTCAGAGGTAAGACACCCTAAATACCCCACATCCCTGAATACCCCACACCCACTGCTCAAGACCAGGGAGTATTACTAATTTGAGGTCAGAGGTAAGACACCCTAAATACCACACATCCCTAAATACCACACATCCCTAAATACCACACATCCCTAAATACCACACATCCCCAAATACCACACATCCCTAAATACCACACATCCCTAAATACCACACATCCCCAAATACCACACATCCCCAAATACCACACATCCCCAAATACCACACATCCCCAAATACCACACATCCCCAAATACCACACATCCCCAAATACCACACATCCCCAAATACCACACATCCCCAAATACCACACATCCCCAAATACCACACATCCCCAAATACCACACATCCCCAAATACCACACATCCCCAAATACCACACATCCCCAAATACCACACATCCCCAAATACCACACATCCCCAGATACCACACATCCCCAAATACCACATCCCCAAATACCACACATCCCCAAATACCACACATCCCCAAATACCACACATCCCCAAATACCACACATCCCCAAATACCACACATCCCCAGATACCACACATCCCCAGATACCACACACCCACTGCTCAAGACCAGGGAGTATTACCAGTTTGAGGTCAGAGGTAAGACACCCCTGAATACCCCACACCCTTAAATACCCGACTGTCTTTCCTGTTGTCAGTTAACCTTTTAGGGGCCATTTCAACAGACTTGCATATTAACCTTATCCAGAACTATGTTACTGCTTTTTCTTCCAGGAGTAGGATGAGTCTCCGTCTCCGGGAAACTGGTCCGATGTGTAATAGGTTATATTCACAACGTAGAGCCACGTTGCTGACTGACTGACCGAACCCTTTGTTTGTTTGTTTTGTAGGCGCGGCCCATGTGATGTGGTTCGAGAAGCTCCACGTGTGGCTGCTGTTCTTAGAGAAGAATATTCTGTATCCCCTGGTCATCCTCAACGTGCTGAGTGGCAGCGCCAGGGATCTGGCCAGTCCCAGGAAACTGGACACGGAGTGAGTTCTCTACTCTGCTTAATCTCTAATGCCACCCTGTCCTCTAAAGTCACTCTGGATAAGAGCGTCTGCTAAATGACTTAAATGTAAATGTAAATGTAGTGCACTAGTTGTGACCTGGGCTCGTAGGACTCCTATATAAGGGGGGATGGGGTAGAGGTCTTCAAGGGTCTCAGGAGTTAGAACCGTTACGAAATAGATACCGCGATTTATGGAGAAATAACTCATTTACGAAAGACCCGTTTCCGAATGGACCCGAGGACGGAGCAATCGGAGGAAAATGGCCTTGTACGGGGGGGGGGGCGTGACCAAGAACCCGATTGTCACTCTGACAGAGACAATAATAACAATATTAAAACTTGTCTCCGAGGATTTTCTCCTTGTCTGCTTCTTCTCTAACTTTCCTTTTACTTCAATGGAAAAAAAAACCTCCATCTTCGCAATCAACAGTAGCCAAGGCTCGTCTGTCTCTCTCTCTCAATTAAATTCAAGGGGCTTTATTGGCATGGGAAACATGTGTTAACATTGCCAAAGCAAGTGAGGTAGATAATATACAAAAGTGAAATAAACAATAAAAATTTACAGTAAACATCACACATACAGAAGTTTCAAAACAATAAAGACATTACAAATGTCATATTATATATGTATTGTTAAAACACTGTGTATATATATATACAGTGTTTTAACAATGTACAAATGGTAAAGGACACAAGATAAAATAAATAAGCATAGATATGGGTTGTATTTACAATGGTGTTTTTTCTTCACTGGTTGCCCTTTTCTTGTGGCAACAGGTCACAAATCTTACTGCTGTGACGTCACACTGTGGAATTTCACGCAGTAGATATGGGAGTTTATCAAAATTGGATTTGTTTTCGAATTCTTTGTGGATCTGTGTAATCTGGGGGAAATATGTCTCTCTAATATGGTCATACATTGGGCAGGAGGTTAGGAAGTGCAGCTCAGTTTCCACCTCATTTTGTGGGCAGTGAGCACATAGCCTGTCTTCTCTTGAGAGCCATGTCTGCCTACGGCGGCCTTTCTCAATAGCAAGGCTATGCTCACTGAGTCTGTACTTAGTCAAAGCTTTCCTTAATTTTGGGTCAGTCACAGTGGTCAGGTATTCTACCACTGTGTACTCTCTTTTTAGGGCCAAATAGCATTCTAGTTTGCTCTGTTTTTTTGTTAATTCTTTCCATGTGTCAAGTAATTATCTTTATCTTTTAGTTTTCTCATGATTTGATTGGGTCTAATTGTGTTTCTGTCCTGGGGCTCTGTAGGGTGTGTTTGTGTTTGTGAACAGAGCCCCAGGACCAGCTTGCTTAGGGGACTCTTCTCCAGGTTCATCTCTCTGTAGGTGATGGCTTTGTTGTGGAAGGTTTGGGAATCGCTTCCTTTTAGGTGGTTGTAGAATTTAATGGCTCTTTTCTGGATTTTGATAATTAGTGGGTATCGGATTAATTCTGCTCTGCATGCATTATTTGGTGTTTTACGTTGTACACGGAGGATATTTTGGCGCTGAATTCTGCGTGCAGAGTCTCAATTTGGTGTTTGTCCCATTTTGTGAAATCTTGGTTGGTGAGCGGACCCCAGACCTCACAACCATAAAGGGCAATGGGCTCTATGACTGATTCAAGTATTTTTAGCCAGATCCTAATTGGTATGTTGAAATTTATGTTTCTTTTGATGGCATAGAATGCCCTTCTTGCCTTGTCTCTCAGTTACCTGTGGCGCTGATGTTTAGGCCAAAGTATATATCGTTTTTTGTGTGCTCACGGGCAACAGTGTCTAGATGGAATTTGTATTTGTGGTCCTGGTGACTGGACCTTTTTTGGAACACCATTATTTTGGTCTTACTGAGATTTACTGTCAGGGCCCAGGTCTGACAGAATCTGTGCATAAGATCTAGGTGCTGCTGTAGGCCCTCCTTGGTTGGTGACAGAAGCACCAGATCATCAGCAAACAGCAAACATTTGACTTCAGATTCTCGTACGGTGAGGCCGGGTGCTGCAGACTTTTTTTAGTGCCCGCGCCAATTCGTTGATATATATGTTGAGGAGGGTGGGGCTTAAGCTGCATCCCTGTCTAACCCCACGACCCTGTGTGAAGTAATTTGTGTGTTTTTTGCCAATTTTAACCGCACACTTGTTGTTTGTGTACATGGATTTTATAATGTCGTATGTTTTACCCCCAACACCACTTTCCATCAGTTTGTATAGCAGACCCTCATGCCAAATTGAGTCGAAGGTTTTTTTGAAATCAACAAAGCATGAGAAGACTTTGCCTTTGTTTTGGTTTGTTTGTTTGTCATTTAGGGTGTGCAGGCTGAATACGTGGTCTGTTGTACGGTAATTTGGTAAAAAGCCAATTTGACATTTGCTCAGTACATTGTTTTCATTGAGGAAATGTACGAGTCTGCTGTTAATAATAATGCAGAGGATTTTCCCAAGGTTACTGTTGACACATATTCCATGGTAGTTATTGGGGTCAAATTTGTCTCCACTTTTGTGGATTGGGGTGATCAGTCCTTGGTTCCAAATATTGGGGAAGATGCCAGAGCTAAGGATGATGTTAAAGAGTTTTAGTATAGCTAATTGGAATTTGTTGTCTGTATATCTATCTCTATTAACCCTATCTCTCTGTGTTTACCAGCTCTATTCTCTATTCTCTGTGTTTACCAGCTCTATTCTCTGTGTTTACCAGCTCTATTTTCTCTGTGTTTACCAGCTCTATTATCTGTGTTTACCAGCTCTATTCTCTATTCTCTCTGTGTTTACCAGCTCTATTTTCTCTGTGTTTACCAGCTCTATTATCTGTGTTTACCAGCTCTATTCTCTCTGTGTTTACCAGCTCTATTCTCTCTGTGTTTACCAGCTCTATTTTCTCTGTGTTTACCAGCTCTATCTCTCTGTGTTTACCAGCTCTATTCTCTATTCTCTGTGTTTACCAGCTCTATTCTCTCTGTGTTTACCAGCTCTATTCTCTCTGTGTTTACCAGCTCTATTCTCTCTGTGTTTACCAGCTCTATTCTCTCTGTGTTTACCAGCTCTATTCTCTCTGTGTTTACCAGCTCTATTCTCTCTGTGTTTACCAGCTCTATTCTCTCTGTGTTTACCAGCTCTATTCTCTCTGTGTTTACCAGCTCTATTCTCTCTGTGTTTACCAGCTCTATTCTCTATTCTCTCTGTGTTTACCAGCTCTATTCTCTCTGTGTTTACCAGCTCTATTCTCTATTCTCTGTGTTTACCAGCTCTATTCTCTATTCTCTGTGTTAAGCAGCAGGTAGCTGGAATCAGGTGATTACGGTTGTAAGCCTGTTTTAGTGACGTCATTTGCCAGCTGGGTCATTAAACATGCAGTCATAAAGTCCCCTCTTCTTATCTCTCTCTACCCCTCTTTCCCTCTCCATTTCTATCTTTTCCCTCTCTCCGTTTCTCTCTCTTTCCCCTCTTTCCGTTTCTCTCTCTTTCCCCTCTCTCCGTTTCTCTCTCTTTCCCCTCTCTCCGTTTCTCTCTCTTTCCCCTCTCTCCATTTCTCTCTCTTTCCCCTCTCCGTTTCTCTCTCTTTCCCCTCTCTCCGTTTCTCTCTCTTTCCCCTCTCTCCGTTTCTCTCTTTCCCCTCTCTGTTTCTCTCTTTCCCCCTCTCTGTTTCTCTCTTTCCCCCTCTCTGTTTCTCTCTCTTTCCCTCTCTCTGTTTCTCTCTCTTTCCCCCTCTCTGTTTCTCTCTCTTTCCCTCTCTCTGTTTCTCTCTCTTTCCCCCTCTCTGTTTCTCTCTCTTTCCCCCTCTCTGTTTCTCTCTCTTTCCCCCTCTCTGTTTCTCTCTCTTTCCCTCTCTCTGTTTCGCTCTCTTTCCCCCTCTCTGTTTCGCTCTCTTTCCCCCTCTCTGTTTCGCTCTCTTTCCCCCTCTCCGTTTCTCTCTCTTTCCGTTTCTCTCTCTTTCCGTTTCTCTCTCTTTCCGTTTCTCTCTCTTTCCGTTTCTCTCTCTTTCCGTTTCTCTCTCTTTCCGTTTCTCTCTCTTTCCGTTTCTCTCTCTTTCCGTTTCTCTCTCTTTCCGTTTCTCTCTCTTTCCGTTTCTCTCTCTTTCCGTTTCCCTCCTCTCTCCGTTTCCCTCCTCTCTCTTTCCGTTTCCCTCCTCTCTCTTTCCGTTTCCCTCCTCTCTCTTTCCGTTTCCCTCCTCTCTCTTTCCGTTTCCCTCCTCTCTCTTTCCGTTTCCCTCCTCTCTCTTTCCGTTTCCCTCCTCTCTCTTTCCGTTTCCCTCCTCTCTCTTTCCGTTTCCCTCCTCTCTCTTTCCGTTTCCCTCCTCTCTCTTTCCGTTTCCCTCCTCTCTCTTTCCGTTTCCCTCCTCTCTCTTTCCGTTTCCCTCCTCTCTCTTTCCGTTTCCCTCCTCTCTCTTTCCGTTTCCCTCCTCTCTCTTTCCGTTTCCCTCCTCTCTCTTTCCGTTTCCCTCCTCTCTCTTTCCGTTTCCCTCCTTTACAGGGTTGGAGCGTTGATGATAACAGTGGCAGGTCTGAAGCTGCTTCGTTCCTCCTACAGCAGCCCCACCTACCAGTACATCACAGTCCTCTTCACCGTCCTCTTCTTCACCTTCGACTACCGCAACCTATCAGAGACCCTGCTGCTAGACCTCTTCCTCATGTCCATCGTTTTCAGCAAGGTGAGTGGAACTAAGGGAGCTGATAGGCCTCTACAATGGACTAGTAATGGACTGTCTCAGTGGACTAATCCATTATGGAGGCCTGTCTCAGTGGACTAGTCCATTGTAGAGGCCTGTCTCAGTGGACTAGTCCATTGTAGAGGCCTGTCTCAGTGGACTAGTCCATTGTAGAGGTCTGTCTCAGTGGACTAGTCCATTGTAGAGGTCTGTCTCAGTGGACTAGTCCATTGTAGAGGTCTGTCTCAGTGGACTAGTCCATTGTAGAGGTCTGTCTCAGTGGACTAGTCCATTGTAGAGGTCTGTCTCAGTGGACTAGTCCATTGTAGAGGTCTGTCTCAGTGGACTAGTCCATTGTAGAGGTCTGTCTCAGTGGACTAGTCCATTGTAGAGGTCTGTCTCAGTGGACTAGTCCATTGTAGAGGTCTGTCTCAGTGGACTAGTCCATTGTAGAGGTCTGTCTCAGTGGACTAGTCCATTGTAGAGGTCTGTCTCAGTGGACTAGTCCATTGTAGAGGTCTGTCTCGGTGGACTAGTCCATTGTAGAGGTCTGTCTCGGTGGACTAGTCCATTGTAGAGGTCTGTCTCGGTGGACTAGTCCATTGTAGAGGTCTGTCTCGGTGGACTAGTCCATTGTAGAGGTCTGTCTCGGTGGACTAGTCCATTGTAGAGGTCTGTCTCGGTGGACTAGTCCATTGTAGAGGTCTGTCTCGGTGGACTAGTCCATTGTAGAGGTCTGTCTCGGTGGACTAGTCCATTGTAGAGGTCTGTCTCGGTGGACTAGTCCATTGTAGAGGTCTGTCTCGTGGACTAGTCCATTGTAGAGGTCTGTCTCGGTGGACTAGTCCATTGTAGAGGTCTGTCTCGGTGGACTAGTCCATTGTAGAGGTCTGTCTCGGTGGACTAGTCCATTGTAGAGGTCTGTCTCGGTGGACTAGTCCATTGTAGAGGTCTGTCTCGGTGGACTAGTCCATTGTAGAGGTCTGTCTCGGTGGACTAGTCCATTGTAGAGGTCTGTCTCGGTGGACTAGTCCATTGTAGAGGTCTGTCTCGGTGGACTAGTCCATTGTAGAGGTCTGTCTCGGTGGACTAGTCCATTGTAGAGGTCTGTCTCGGTGGACTGGTCCATTGTAGAGGTCTGTCTCGGTGGACTGGTCCATTGTAGAGGTCTGTCTCGGTGGACTGGTCCATTGTAGAGGTCTGTCTCGGTGGACTGGTCCATTGTAGAAGTCTGTCTCGGTGGACTGGTCCATTGTAGAGGTCTGTCTCGGTGGACTGGTCCATTGTAGAGGTCTGTCTCGGTGGACTGGTCCATTGTAGAGGTCTGTCTCGGTGGACTGGTCCATTGTAGAGGTCTGTCTCGGTGGACTGGTCCATTGTAGAGGTCTGTCTCGGTGGACTGGTCCATTGTAGAGGTCTGTCTCGGTGGACTGGTCCATTGTAGAGGTCTGTCTCGGTGGACTGGTCCATTGTAGAGGTCTGTCTCGGTGGACTGGTCCATTGTAGAGGTCTGTCTCGGTGGACTGGTCCATTGTAGAGGTCTGTCTCGGTGGACTGGTCCATTGTAGAGGTCTGTCTCGGTGGACTGGTCCATTGTAGAGGTCTGTCTCGGTGGACAGGTCCATTGTAGAGGTCGGTCTCGGTGGACTGGTCCATTGTAGAGGTCGGTCTCGGTGGACTGGTCCATTGTAGAGGTCGGTCTCGGTGGACTGGTCCATTGTAGAGGTCGGTCTCGGTGGACTGGTCCATTGTAGAGGTCGGTCTCGGTGGACTGGTCCATTGTAGAGGTCGGTCTCGGTGGACTGGTCCATTGTAGAGGTCGGTCTCGGTGGACTGGTCCATTGTAGAGGTCGGTCTCGGTGGACTGGTCCATTGTAGAGGTCGGTCTCGGTGGACTGGTCCATTGTAGAGGTCGGTCTCGGTGGACTGGTCCATTGTAGAGGTCGGTCTCGGTGGACTAGTCCATTGTAGAGGTCGGTCTCGGTGGACTAGTCCATTGTAGAGGCCGGTCTCGGTGGACTAGTCCATTGTAGAGGCCGGTCTCGGTGGACTAGTCCATTGTAGAGGCCGGTCTCGGTGGACTAGTCCATTGTAGAGGCCGGTCTCGGTGGACTAGTCCATTGTAGAGGCCGGTCTCGGTGGACTAGTCCATTGTAGAGGCCGGTCTCGGTGGACTAGTCCATTGTAGAGGCCGGTCTCGGTGGACTAGTCCATTGTAGAGGCCGGTCTCGGTGGACTAGTCCATTGTAGAGGCCGGTCTCGGTGGACTAGTCCATTGTAGAGGCCGGTCTCGGTGGACTAGTCCATTGTAGAGGCCGGTCTCGGTGGACTAGTCCATTGTAGAGGCCGGTCTCGGTGGACTAGTCCATTGTAGAGGCCGGTCTCGGTGGACTAGTCCATTGTAGAGGCCGGTCTCGGTGGACTAGTCCATTGTAGAGGCCGGTCTCGGTGGACTAGTCCATTGTAGAGGCCGGTCTCGGTGGACTAGTCCATTGTAGAGGCCGGTCTCGGTGGACTAGTCCATTGTAGAGGCCGGTCTCGGTGGACTAGTCCATTGTAGAGGCCGGTCTCGGTGGACTAGTCCATTGTAGAGGCCGGTCTCGGTGGACTAGTCCATTGTAGAGGCCGGTCTCGGTGGACTAGTCCATTGTAGAGGCCGGTCTCGGTGGACTAGTCCATTGTAGAGGCCGGTCTCGGTGGACTAGTCCATTGTAGAGGCCGGTCTCGGTGGACTAGTCCATTGTAGAGGCCGGTCTCGGTGGACTAGTCCATTGTAGAGGCCGGTCTCGGTGGACTAGTCCATTGTAGAGGCCGGTCTCGGTGGACTAGTCCATTGTAGAGGCCGGTCTCGGTGGACTAGTCCATTGTAGAGGCCGGTCTCGGTGGACTAGTCCATTGTAGAGGCCGGTCTCGGTGGACTAGTCCATTGTAGAGGCCGGTCTCGGTGGACTAGTCCATTGTAGAGGCCGGTCTCGGTGGACTAGTCCATTGTAGAGGCCGGTCTCGGTGGACTAGTCCATTGTAGAGGCCGGTCTCGGTGGACTAGTCCATTGTAGAGGCCGGTCTCGGTGGACTAGTCCATTGTAGAGGCCGGTCTCGGTGGACTAGTCCATTGTAGAGGCCGGTCTCGGTGGACTAGTCCATTGTAGAGGCCGGTCTCGGTGGACTAGTCCATTGTAGAGGCCTGTCTCGGTGGACTAGTCCATTGTAGAGGCCTGTCTCGGTGGACTAGTCCATTGTAGAGGCCTGTCTCGGTGGACTAGTCCATTGTAGAGGCCTGTCTCGGTGGACTAGTCCATTGTAGAGGCCTGTCTCGGTGGACTAGTCCATTGTAGAGGCCTGTCTCGGTGGACTAGTCCATTGTAGAGGCCTGTCTCGGTGGACTAGTCCATTGTAGAGGCCGCGGGGATGACACATCAGTATCACCAGCAGTAAATGTACAGTTACCATCATTTCTAATCTACAATGTTTGTTTAGTTATGGTCATTTCTGTTAATTCATTCAGTATATTATTATTCCAGTCTTACCGTTGTCATTGTAGGAGTGGACACGCTGTTTGCACAGCGAACGACCTAGGCTAGGCTAGGCTGTTTGGAGCGCTCCTGTCAATCTTGAGTAAGGACACACACCTGATTCCGCATATAGAAGTAGGACTAGTCTACCCGTGTCGGGACGCTAGTCTACCCGTGTCGGGACGCTAGTCTACCCGTGTCGGGACGCTAGTCTACCCGTGTCGGGACGCTAGTCTACCCGTGTCGGGACGCTAGTCTACCCGTGTCGGGACGCTAGTCTACCCGTGTCGGGACGCTAGTCTACCCGTGTCGGGACGCTAGTCTACCCGTGTCGGGACGCTAGTCTACCCGTGTCGGGACGCTAGTCTACCCGTGTCGGGACACTAGTCTACCAGGCCTGTGTGCAAATGGAGACCTATAAATGTGCCCATTTGGAGATCTGATAGTATTTCTGATAGTCTTAACTCATCACTGGGGAACTTCTCAAAGTCATTTTTTCATCGCCTCAAACAGCAAGTAAACAAAGTGTTTTTTTACATCCATTGAGAGTGACAATAGTTCCTCCAACGTGGCCTATTTGAAAAACATTTCCAGCTCTCTCCCTTTCGATAACCACTCAGCATGAAAGTGGGGAAACGATGTCATGAAATAGGCCTACTCAAATAGCCTACAGCCGTGTCTGTCTGTCCAGAGCTCACTGGCCCAAATAGCCTACAGCCGTGTCTGTCTGTCCAGAGCTCACTGGCCCAAATAGCCTACAGCCGTGTCTCTGTCCAGAGCTCACTGGCCCAAATAGCCTACAGCCGTGTCTGTCTGTCCAGAGCTCACTGGCCCAAATAGCCTACAGCCGTGTCTGTCTGTCCAGAGCTCACTGGCCCAAATAGCCTACAGCCGTGTCTGTCTGTCCAGAGCTCACTGGCCCAAATAGCCTACAGCCGTGTCTGTCTGTCCAGAGCTCACTGGCCCAAATAGCCTACAGCCGTGTCTGTCTGTCCAGAGCTCACTGGCCCAAATAGCCTACAGCCGTGTCTGTCTGTCCAGAGCTCACTGGCCCAAATAGCCTACAGCCGTGTCTGTCTGTCCAGAGCTCACTGGCCCAAATAGCCTACAGCCGTGTCTGTCTGTCCAGAGCTCACTGGCCCAAATAGCCTACAGCCGTGTCTGTCTGTCCAGAGCTCACTGGCCCAAATAGCCTACAGCCGTGTCTGTCTGTCCAGAGCTCACTGGCCCAAATAGCCTACAGCCGTGTCTGTCTGTCCAGAGCTCACTGGCCCAAATAGCCTACAGCCGTGTCTGTCTGTCCAGAGCTCACTGGCCCAAATAGCCTACAGCCGTGTCTGTCTGTCCAGAGCTCACTGGCCCAAATAGCCTACAGCCGTGTCTGTCTGTCCAGAGCTCACTGGCCCAAATAGCCTACAGCCGTGTCTGTCTGTCCAGAGCTCACTGGCCCAAATAGCCTACAGCCGTGTCTGTCTGTCCAGAGCTCACTGGCCCAAATAGCCTACAGCCGTGTCTGTCTGTCCAGAGCTCACTGGCCCAAATAGCCTACAGCCGTGTCTGTCTGTCCAGAGCTCACTGGCCCAAATAGCCTACAGCCGTGTCTGTCTGTCCAGAGCTCACTGGCCCAAATAGCCTACAGCCGTGTCTGTCTGTCCAGAGCTCACTGGCCCAAATAGCCTACAGCCGTGTCTGTCTGTCCAGAGCTCACTGGCCCAAATAGCCTACAGCCGTGTCTGTCTGTCCAGAGCTCACTGGCCCAAATAGCCTACAGCCGTGTCTGTCTGTCCAGAGCTCACTGGCCCAAATAGCCTACAGCCGTGTCTGTCTGTCCAGAGCTCACTGGCCCAAATAGCCTACAGCCGTGTCTGTCTGTCCAGAGCTCACTGGCCCAAATAGCCTACAGCCGTGTCTGTCTGTCCAGAGCTCACTGGCCCAAATAGCCTACAGCCGTGTCTGTCTGTCCAGAGCTCACTGGCCCAAATAGCCTACAGCCGTGTCTGTCTGTCCAGAGCTCACTGGCCCAAATAGCCTACAGCCGTGTCTGTCTGTCCAGAGCTCACTGGCCCAAATAGCCTACAGCCGTGTCTGTCTGTCCAGAGCTCACTGGCCCAAATAGCCTACAGCCGTGTCTGTCTGTCCAGAGCTCACTGGCCCAGGAAACTCTTGAGGGCTCAGAACATTTGATACAATGTTTCCAGTTTTCTAGCATGAGCTTTGGCTGGACTAAGTTGATAGTTGATACAATGTTTCCAGTTTTCTAGCATGAGCTTTGACTGGACTAAGTTGATAGTTGATACAATGTTTCCAGTTTTCTAGCATGAGCTTTGACTGGACTAGGTTGATAGTTGATACAATGTTTCCAGTTTTCTAGCATGAGCTTTGGCTGGACTAGGTTGATAGTTGATACAATGTTTCCAGTTTTCTAGCATGAGCTTTGGCTGGACTAAGTTGATAGTTGATACAATGTTTCCAGTTTTCTAGCATGAGCTTTGGCTGGACTAGGTTGATAGTTGATACAATGTTTCCAGTTTTCTAGCATGAGCTTTGGCTGGACTAGGTTGATAGTTGATACAATGTTTCCAGTTTTCTAGCATGAGCTTTGGCTGGACTAGGTTGATAGTTGATACAATGTTTCCAGTTCCTTCCAGACAGGCCATGTGTAGCCAATGTGATTTATAGGATCATTATTTTCAGCAGGAGATTGTCTACCTGCAGTCTGCAATATTTTTATTTGTTGATTTGTTGGCTTTTATGTAGACTATTTTTACATAGTTGGTAATGGAAGATACTTTTAGATTCATATCATTTTGATTTAATATTGATTAACCACATGACATTGATTTTGACATATGAAGACCTTTATTATAAATTAGATAACTGTTCCACGACAATGTGCAGATGAAAATCATTACTGACACGCAGATCAGTAGAACTGGTAGGATGACTTGGCACTCCAAATGAAATGGTAGGATAACTTGGCACTCCAAATGAAATGGTAGGATAACTTGGCACTCCAAATGAAATGGTAGGATAACTTGGCACTCCAGATGAAATGGTAGGATAACTTGGCACTCTAAATGAAATGGTAGGATAACTTGGCACTCCAGATGAAATGGTAGGATAACTTGGCACTCCAGATGAAATGGTAGGATAACTTGGCACTCCAGATGAAATGGTAGGATAACTTGGCACTCTAAATGAAATGGTAGGATAACTTGGCACTCCAGATGAAATGGTAGGATAACTTGGCACTCCAGATGAAATGGTAGGATAACTTGGCACTCTAAATGAAATGGTAGGATAACTTGGCACTCCAGATGAAATGGTAGGATAACTTGGCACACCAAATGGATCAGTAGAAATGGTAGGATAACTTGGCACTCCAGATGAAATGGTAGGATAACTTGGCACTCCAGATGAAATGGTAGGATAACTTGGCACTCTAAATGAAATGGTAGGATAACTTGGCACTCCAAATGAAATGGTAGGATAACTTGGCACACCAAATGGATCAGTAGAAATGGTAGGATAACTTGACACCCCAAATGGATTAGTAGAAATAGTAGGATAACTTGGCACTCCAAATGAAATGGTAGGATAACTTGGCACACCAAATGGATCAGTAGAAATGGTAGGATGACTTGGCACTCCAAATGGATCAGTAGAAATGGTAGGATAACTTGGCACTCCAAATGAAATGGTAGGATAACTTGGCACCACAAATGGATCAGTAGAAATGGTAGGATGACTTGGCACTCCAAATGGATCAGTAGAAATGGTAGGATGACTTGGCACTCCAAATGGATCAGTAGAAATGGTAGGATAACTTGGCACTCCAAATGAAATGGTAGGATAACTTGGCACCACAAATGGATCAGTAGAAATGGTAGGATAACTTGGCACTCCAAATGAAATGGTAGGATAACTTGGCACTCCAAATGGATCAGTAGAAATGGTAGGATGACTTGGCACTCCAAATGGATTAGTAGAAATGGTAGGATGACTTTGCACTCCAAATGGAACAGTAGAAATGGTAGGATGACTTGGCACTCCAAATGGAACAGTAGAAATGGTAGGATGACTTGGCACTCCAAATGGATCAGTAGAAATGGTAGGATGACTTGGCACTCCAAATGGATCAGTAGAAATGGTAGGATAACTTGGCAGTAGAAATGGTAGGATACCTTGGCACCCCATATGGAACAGTAGAAATGGTAGGATGACTTGGCACTCCAAATGGATCAGTAGAAATGGTAGGATGACTTGGCACTCCAAATGGATCAGTAGAAATGGTAGGATGACTTGGCACTCCAAATGAAATGGTAGGATGACTTGGCACTCCAGATGAAATGGTAGGATAACTTGGCACTCCAAATGAAATGGTAGGATAACTTGGCACTCCAAATGGATCAGTAGAAATGGTAGGATGACTTGGCACTCCAAATGAAATGGTAGGATGACTTGGCACTCCAAATGAAATGGTAGGATGACTTGGCACTCCAGATGAAATGGTAGGATAACTTGGCACTCCAAATGAAATGGTAGGATAACTTGGCACTCCAAATGGATCAGTAGAAATGGTAGGATGACTTGGCACTCCAAATGGATCAGTAGAAATGGTAGGATGACTTGGCACTCCAAATGAAATGGTAGGATGACTTGGCACTCCAGATGAAATGGTAGGATAACTTGGCACTCCAAATGAAATGGTAGGATAACTTGGCACTCCAAATGGATCAGTAGAAATGGTAGGATGACTTGGCACTCCAAATGGATCAGTAGAAATGGTAGGATGACTTGGCACTCCAAATGAAATGGTAGGATGACTTGGCACTCCAGATGAAATGGTAGGATAACTTGGCACTCCAAATGAAATGGTAGGATAACTTGGCACTCCAAATGGATCAGTAGAAATGGTAGGATGACTTGGCACTCCAAATGAAATGGTAGGATGACTTGGCACTCCAAATGAAATGGTAGGATGACTTGGCACTCCAGATGAAATGGTAGGATAACTTGGCACTCCAAATGAAATGGTAGGATAACTTGGCACTCCAAATGGATCAGTAGAAATGGTAGGATGACTTGGCACTCCAAATGGATCAGTAGAAATGGTAGGATGACTTGGCACTCCAAATGAAATGGTAGGATGACTTGGCACTCCAGATGAAATGGTAGGATAACTTGGCACTCCAAATGAAATGGTAGGATAACTTGGCACTCCAAATGGATCAGTAGAAATGGTAGGATGACTTGGCACTCCAAATGAAATGGTAGGATGACTTGGCACTCCAGATGAAATTGTAGGATAACTTGGCACTCCAAATGGATCAGTAGAAATGGTAGGATGACTTGGCACTCCAAATGAAATGGTAGGATAACTTGGCACAACAAATGGATCAGTAGAAATGGTAGGATAACTTGGCACCCCAAATGGATCAGTAGAAATAGTAGGATAACTTGGCACTCCAATGAAATGGTAGGATAACTTGGCACTCCAAATGGAACAGTAGAAATGGTAGGAAAACTTGGCACTCCAAATGGATCAGTAGAAATGGTAGGATAACTTGGCACCCCAAATGGATCAGTAGAAATGGTAGGATAACTTGGCACCCCAAATGGAATGGTAGGATAACTTGGCACTCCAAATGAAATGGTAGGTTAACTTGGCACTCCAAATGATTTTGTAGGATAACTTGGCACCCCAAATGGAATGGTAGGATAACTTGGCACCCCAAATGGAATGGTAGGATGACTTGGCACTCCAAATGGAAAAGGTTGCTGACCGCTGGTGTAGCCTGTTACTGGCAACGTCAGGAACAAAATGGCAGAATCTGCGAAGGCCTGCAGCAGCAGGAGGAAGAAGAGGAGGGAACAAGGTTTTTTTTCTGCTGGTCGGGGTATATTGATCTCTGGCTCCCTCTTTAGTAATTTCTGTGTCTTCATTTTGTATATCTGTGCTTAAAGCATCAGACGAGCTCAGTTGGCCTGTTCAGTTACGCTGGTTCTGCTTGGCTGTCCCAGTATGGTTTGGTACCTCTGGCCCAGTATGGTTTGGTACCTCTGGCCCAGTATGGTTTGGTACCTCTGGCCCAGTATGGTTTGGTACCTCTGGCCCAGTATGGTTTGGTACCTCTGGCCCAGTATGGTTTGGTACCTCTGGCCCAGTATGGTTTGGTACCTCTGGCCCAGTATGGTTTGGTACCTCTGGCCCAGTATGGTTTGGTACCTCTGGCCCAGTATGGTTTGGTACCTCTGGCCCAGTATGGTTTGGTACCTCTGGCCCAGTATGGTTTGGTACCTCTGGCCCAGTATGGTTTGGTACCTCTGGCCCAGTATGGTTTGGTACCTCTGGCCCAGTATGGTTTGGTACCTCTGGCCCAGTGTGGTTTGGTACCTCTGGCCCAGTGTGGTTTGGTACCTCTGGCCCAGTGTGGTTTGGTACCTCTGGCCCAGTGTGGTTTGGTACCTCTGGCCCAGTGTGGTTCGGTACCTCTGGCCCAGTGTGGTTCGGTACCTCTGGCCCAGTGTGGTTCGGTACCTCTGGCCCAGTGTGGTTCGGTACCTCTGGCCCAGTGTGGTTCGGTACCTCTGGCCCAGTGTGGTTCGGTACCTCTG
>NW_025747456.1:0-10000 GCF_021184085.1 Oncorhynchus gorbuscha | reverse complement strand
TAGTTCGTATATTCAGATAGCTAGGTGAGACAACCACATATCACAGTAGTTAGTATATTCAGATAGCTAGGTGAGACAACCACATATCACAGTAGTTAGTATATTCAGATAGCTAGGTGGGACAACCACATATCACAGTAGTTAGTATATTTATATTCAGATAGCTAGGTGAGGGTCCTGTGTAGCTCAGTTGGTAGAGCATGGCGCTTGTAACGCCAGGGTAGTGGGTTCGATCCCCGGGACCACCCATACGTAGAATGTATGCACACATGACTGTAAGTCGCTTTGGATAAAAGCGTCTGCTAAATGGCATTTATTATTATTATTATATTACAACCACATATCACAGTAGTTAGTATATTCAGATAGCTAGGTGAGACAACCACATATCACAGTAGTTCGTATATTCAGATAGCTAGGTGAGACAACCACATATCACAGTAGTTAGTATATTCAGATAGCTAGGTGAGACAACCACATATCACAGTAGTTAGTATATTCAGATAGCTAGGTGGGACAACCACATATCACAGTAGTTAGTATATTCAGATAGCTAGGTGGGACAACCACATATCACAGTAGTTAGTATATTCAGATAGCTAGGTGGGACAACCACATATCACAGTAGTTAGTATATTTATATTCAGATAGCTAGGTGAGACAACCACATATCACAGTAGTTAGTATATTCAGATAGCTAGGTGAGACAACCACATATCACAGTAGTTCGTATATTCAGATGGCTAGGTGAGACAACCACATATCACAGTAGTTCGTATATTCAGATAGCTAGGTGAGACAACCACATATCACAGTAGTTAGTATATTCAGATAGCTAGGTGGGATCTTCTCGTCTAATCTATCAACTGGTATTACTCTAATCTGTTATATAATACTCTCATCTATTACTCTAATCTAAATCTCTAATATATTACTCTAATACTCTAATACTCTAATCTATTACTCAAATCTCTAATATTATTCTCTAATATCTAATCTAATACTCTGATCTAATTCTCTGATTTCTAATCTAAATCTATAATCTCGAATCTATTACTCTAATCTTAATCTAATCTTAATATAATACTCCAATCTCTAATGTAATACTCTAATCTAAATCTCGAATCTATTTCTCTAATCTAATTCTCTAATATCTAATACTCGAATCTATAATCTATTTCTCTAATCTAAATATCTAATACTCTAATCTATAATCTAATTCTCTAATATCTAATACTCTAATCTATAATCTAATTCTCTAATATCTAATACTCGAATCTATAATCTATTTCTCTAATCTAAATCTCTATCTAAATCTCTAATCTGATTCTCTGATCTCTAATACTCTAATCTCTAATCTCTATTCTAATACTCTAATATATTACTCTAATCTCTATTCTAATACTCTAATATATTACTCTAATCACTAATCTAATACTCTAATCTCTAATCTCTATTCTAATACTCTAATATATTACTCTAATCTCTATTCTAATACTCTAATATATTACTCTAATCACTAATCTAATACTCTAATCTCTATTCTAATACTCTAATATATTACTCTAATCACTAATCTAATACTCTAATCTCTAATCTCTAATCTAATACTCTAATATATTACTCTAATCTCTATTCTAATACTCTAATCTCTAATCTCTAATCTAATACTCTAATATATTACTCTAATCACTAATCTAATACTCTAATCTCTAATCTCTAATCTAATACTCTAATATATTACTCTAATCTCTATTCTAATACTCTAATCTCTAATCTCTAATCTAATACTCTAATATATTACTCTAATCACTAATCTAATACTCTAATCTCTAATCTCTAATCTAATACTCTAATATATTACTCTAATCTCTATTCTAATACTCTAATCTCTAATCTCTAATCTAATACTCTAATATATTACTCTAATCACTAATCTAATACTCTAATCTCTAATCTAATACTCTAATATATTACTCTAATCTCTATTCTAATACTCTAATCTCTAATCTCTATTCTAATACTCTAATATATTACTCTAATCACTAATCTAATACTCTAATCTCTAATCTCTATTCTAATACTCTAATATATTACTCTAATCTCTATTCTAATACTCTAATATATTACTCTAATCACTAATCTAATACTCTAATCTAGAGTATTACCAAAAGTACTCCTATCAGCATTTGCAGATTTTCTCACCTTCAGTTTGCTACACGATTCATATATTTTGGTTGAAAAACCCCCCCCCCGCTTTTGTAGAAACAGTTAGCAATTATTCCCCCCTCCCATCTTGTTGAAGTTAATTTCTCCTTTCCTCTCTCAGGTTCTGACGACAACAACCTGAACTCTATATTCTATGAGCACCTGACGCGCTCCCTGCAGCACAGCCTCTGTGGAGACCTGTTGCTGGGCCGCTGGGGGAACTACACCACAGGAGACTGTTTCATCCTGGCTTCAGACTACCTCAACGCTCTGGTTCACCTGGTGGAGATCGGCAATGGACTGGTCACCTTCCAGCTCCGAGGACTGGAGTTCAGAGGTCAGGAAGGAAGGAGGGAGGGATGGAGTCGAAACAAAATAAACTCAACTTGCTAGCTAAGTAGCTCTCCTTCCTCCTGAAGTGTGCACTCGTTCCCTACTCCTCACACGTTTAAAAGCATTGGAGTGGTGTAGGCTTGGCCTTGACGGAGTTCCCACAGTCATGGAAGTGTTTACGGAAGAAAGGGCAGATTTATTTCTGACGCGGTCTTGAAGAAGAAATATGACAATAAGACAGGGTGTTGTGGAAGTGGCTAAACTTTCTATCGCCATGTGAAGAGGGTTTCTTACAATTCTCTCAGAGCCTGATTTGACTTGATATGAAACGAGTACAATTCTGCCTGATTTCTTCAATCGTTGGTTGATTGTCAACGGTCGCCTTCTGAGTTCACCCTGCAGATCTCCAGTCAGAATAACGGCCCTTTACGGTTAAATCATAGTGTTCACGAGATTTTTCTGAAGCTGTCCTGTCATTTGTTAGGGTTAGGTTATAGAGTTTATGAAGCATTATAGCATGTTTCTGAAGCTGTCCTGTCATTGTTAGGGTTAGGTTATAGAGTTTATGAAGCATTATAGCATGTTTCTGAAGCTGTCCTGTCATTGTTAGGTTATAGAGTTTATGAAGCATTATAGCATGTTTCTGAAGCTGTCCTGTCATTGTTAGGTTATAGAGTTTATGAAGCATTATAGCATGTTTCTGAAGCTGTCCTGTCATTGTTAGGTTATAGAGTTTATGAAGCATTATAGCATGTTTCTGAAGCTGTCCTGTCATTGTTAGGTTATAGAGTTTATGAAGCATTATAGCATGTTTCTGAAGCTGTCCTGTCATTGTTAGGGTTAGGTTATAGGGTTTATGAAGCATTATAGCATGTTTCTGAAGCTGTCCTGTCATTGTTAGGTTATAGAGTTTATGAAGCATTATAGCATGTTTCTGAAGCTGTCCTGTCATTGTTAGGGTTAGGTTATAGTTTATGAAGCATTATAGCATGTTTCTGAAGCTGTCCTGTCATTGTTAGGTTATAGAGTTTATGAAGCATTATAGCATGTTTCTGAAGTTGTCCTGTCCCCCCAGGTACGTACTGCCAGCAGAGGGAGGTGGAGGCCATCACGGAGGGGGTGGAGGAGGACGAGAGCTGCTGCTGCTGTGAGCCAGGTCACCTTCCACATGTCCTTTCCTTCAACGCGGCCTTCGGACAGCGCTGGCTGGCCTGGGAGGTGCTGGTCACCAAGTACGTCCTGGAGGGCTACAGCATCACAGACAACAGCGCTGCCTCCATGCTCCAGGTGTTTGACCTCCGACGCATCCTGACTACTTACTACGTCAAGGTGAGTGGGAGGCCCGGCTGTTAGTCTGCTGTTTGCAGCTATTCTACACTGGCGTAGCAGGTTGCTTGGAGGTAAACTGGAGAGGTTATCGGTTCGAATCTGGTGTTATTATGCAATCTCCTACTGTACTAAACTCCTAAACTTGTTCTCTCTCCCTACTTCCTCTCTCTCTACTTCCTCTCTCCCTACTTCCTCTCTCCCTACTTCCTCTCTCCCTACTTCCTCTCTCCCTACTTCCTCTCTCCCTACTTCCTCTCTCCCTACTTCCTCTCTCCCTACTTCCTCTCTCCCTACTTCCTCTCTCCCTACTTCCTCTCTCCCTACTTCCTCTCTCCCTACTTCCTCTCTCCCTACTTCCTCTCTCCCTACTTCCTCTCTCCCTACTTCCTCTCTCCCTAATTCCTCTCTCCCTAATTCCTCTCTCCCTAATTCCTCTCTCCCTAATTCCTCTCTCCCTAATTCCTCTCTCCCTAATTCCTCTCTCCCTAATTCCTCTCTCCCTAATTCCTCTACCCATCACCTTCCTCTCTCCCTAATTCCTCTACCCATCACCTTCCTCTCTCCCTAATTCCTCTACCCATCACCTTCCTCTCCCCATCTCCTTCCTCTCCCCATCTCCTTCCTCTCCCCATCTCCTTCCTCTCCCCATCTCCTTCCTCTCCCCCTACTTTACCTCTCCACCTACTTCCTCTCTCCAGGGGATCATATACTACGTAATAGCCTCTACCAAGCTGGAGGAGTGGCTGGCCAATGAGACGATGAGGGAGGGGCTGAAGGCCTGTGGAGAGAGGAACTACGTGGACCTGGACCCGACCTTTAACCCCAACATAGACCAAGACTACGACCACCGCCTGGCTGGCATCTCCAGGGACTCCTTCTGCCAGGTCTACTTGGGCTGGATCCAGTATTGTAACTCTCGGCGGGCCAAGGTAAGAACCGGCACTTTATTCAGAAATATTTCGACATGTTCTCAAAATGTACTACTATAAATATGGCGTTGAGCACAAAAAACACACTTCTCCTTCAGCCAATATGTCCTTTGTGTTTTTTTGTGGTGAGAGAATTGAATCACAGTTTACATTACATTTACATTTAAGTCATTTAGCAGACGCTCTTATCCAGAGCGACTTATATAAAAAGATTAAACAACTTCTAATAACATCCCTCCTCTCTGATCTAACCATCCCTCCTCTCTGATCTAACCATCCCTCCTCTCTAACCATCCCTCCTCTCTAACCATCCCTCCTCTCTAACCATCCCTCCTCTCTAACCATCCCTCCTCTCTAACCATCCCTCCTCTCTAACCATCCCTCCTCTCTGATCTAACCATCCCTCCTCTCTGATCTAACCATCCCTCCTCTCTGATCTAACCATCCCTCCTCTCTGATCTAACCATCCCTCCTCTCTGATCTAACCATCCCTCCTCTCTGATCTAACCACCCCTCCTCTCTGATCTAACCATCCCTCCTCTCTGATCTAACCATCTCTCCTCTCTGATCTAACCATCCCTCCTCTCTGATCTAACCATCCCTCCTCTCTGATCTAACCATCCCTCCTCTCTGATCTAACATCCCTCCTCTCTGATCTAACCATCCCTCCTCTCTGATCTAACCATCCCTCCTCTCTAATCTAACCATCTCTCCTCTCTAATCTAACCATCTGTCCTTCTATTCTCATCTCCTTGGCAGCCTCTGGACAGTGAGAAGGACTCTTCCCTGGTGTTGCTGTGTTTCGGCCTGTGTGTGCTGGGCAGGAGAGCACTGGGGACAGCTGCACACCATATGTCTAGGTGAGTCTGTCTGCCCCTCTCTGTGTCTGTCTGCCCCTCTCTGTGTCTGTCTGCCCCTCTCTGTGTCTGTCTGCCCCTCTCTGTGTCTGTCTGCCCCTCTCTGTGTCTGTCTGCCCCTCTCTGTGTCTGTCTGCCCCTCTCTGTGTCTGTCTGCCCCTCTCTGTGTCTGCAGAGTAGGGTTGCAAAATTCAGCTTTTCCAGAAATCCCTCCTGATTTGGGGAATCTTCCAACCAGGATTTCAGAGAAGTCAGTAATTTCGCAACCAGTCTGCAGTGTGTGTAACAGACAAAGGGGATACATCCGTATCTCAGCTTATCACCTTTCTAAAACATTTGGTGATTTCCTGAAACATTAGCTGTGTTCCAATATTCATACTAACCCTACTATTTGTGATGTAATTTGAGCATGCTTTTTTTTTAGTATGCTTTTTTGGTCATGGTATAGATAGTATGTTAAAAGTTCCCAGGTGTCGTACTACATTCGCCAAAATACGAAGTATACAAGCAGTGGACACTACTTCCTTGCTTTTAGGGCCCATAATGCAATTCTTCAGAAAATGGGCGTGGCTTCAAAAAGAATTTCACATTTCAAGAAAATGGCGTAAAATACGCAGTCAAAGTCCAACGAAAAGTGGAAACAAATTCATTACTTTAACTGATTATGACAAACGGTAAGAAATGTTGAGCAATGTAATGACTTTTCAAATAGTATGGGCCTTCCCTGTCCTCGCCACTCCTCTACAATAGTATGGTGCTTCCCTGTCCTCGCCACTCCTCTACAATAGTATGGGGCTTCCCTGTCCCAGCCACTCCTCTACAATAGTATGGGGCTTCCCTGTCCTCGCCACTCCTCTACAATAGTATGGGGCTTCCCTGTCCCAGCCACTCCTCTACAATAGTATGGTGCTTCCCTGTCCCAGCCACTCCTCTACAATAGTATGGTGCTTCCCTGTCCCAGCCACTCCTCTACAATAGTATGGTGCTTCCCTGTCCTCGCCACTCCTCTACAATAGTATGGTGCTTCCCTGTCCTAGCCACTCCTCTACAATAGTATGGGGCTTCCCTGTCCCAGCCACTCCTCTACAATAGTATGGGCCTTCCCTGTCCCAGCCACTCCTCTACAATAGTATGGGGCTTCCCTGTCCTCGCCACTCCTCTACAATAGTATGGGGCTTCCCTGTCCCAGCCACTCCTCTACAATAGTATGGGGCTTCCCTGTCCTCGCCACTCCTCTACAATAGTATGGGGCTTCCCTGTCCCAGCCACTCCTCTACAATAGTATGGGCCTTCCCTGTCCCAGCCACTCCTCTACAATAGTATGGGGCTTCCCTGTCCTCGCCACTCCTCTACAATAGTATGGGGCTTCCCTGTCCTCGCCACTCCTCTACAATAGTATGGGGCTTCCCTGTCCTCGCCACTCCTCTACAATAGTATGGTGCTTCCCTGTCCCAGCCACTCCTCTACAATAGTATGGTGCTTCCCTGTCCCAGCCACTCCTCTACAATAGTATGGTGCTTCCCTGTCCTCGCCACCCCTCTACAATAGTATGGGGCTTCCCTGTCCTCGCCACTCCTCTACAATAGTATGGGCCTTCCCTGTCCCAGCCACTCCTCTACAATAGTATGGGGCTTCCCTGTCCCAGCCACTCCTCTACAATAGTATGGGGCTTCCCTGTCCCAGCCACTCCTCTACAATAGTATGGGCCTTCCCTGTCCTCGCCACTCCTCTACAATAGTATGGGGCTTCCCTGTCCCAGCCACTCCTCTACAATAGTATGGGGCTTCCCTGTCCTCGCCACTCCTCTACAATAGTATGGGGCTTCCCTGTCCTCGCCACTCCTCTACAATAGTATGGGGCTTCCCTGTCCCAGCCACTCCTCTACAATAGTATGGGGCTTCCCTGTCCTCGCCACTCCTCTACAATAGTATGGGGCTTCCCTGTCCTCGCCACTCCTCTACAATAGTATGGGGCTTCCCTGTCCTCGCCACTCCTCTACAATAGTATGGGGCTTCCCTGTCCCAGCCACTCCTCTACAATAGTATGGTGCTTCCCTGTCCCAGCCACTCCTCTACAATAGTATGGTGCTTCCCTGTCCTCGCCACTCCTCTACAATAGTATGGGGCTTCCCTGTCCTCGCCACTCCTCTACAATAGTATGGGCCTTCCCTGTCCCAGCCACTCCTCTACAATAGTATGGGGCTTCCCTGTCCCAGCCACTCCTCTACAATAGTATGGGTCTTCCCTGTCCTCGCCACTCCTCCACAATAGTATGGGGCTTCCCTGTCCTCGCCACTCCTCCACAATAGTATGGGGCTTCCCTGTCCCAGCCACTCCTCTACAATAGTATGGGGCTTCCCTGTCCCAGCCACTCCTCTACAATAGTATGGGGCTTCCCTGTCCCAGCCACTCCTCTACAATAGTATGGGGCTTTCCTGTCCCAGCCACTCCTCTACAATAGTATGGGCCTTCCCTGTCCCAGCCACTCCTCTACAATAGTATGGGGCTTCCCTGTCCCAGCCACTCCTCTACAATAGTATGGGGCTTCCCTGTCCCAGCCACTCCTCCACAATAGTATGGGGCTTCCCTGTCCCAGCCACTCCTCTACAATAGTATGGGGCTTGTCTGTCCTCGCCACTCCTCTACAATAGTATGGGCCTTCCCTGTCCCAGCCACTCCTCTACAATAGTATGGGTCTTCCCTGTCCTCGCCACTCCTCTACAATAGTATGGGGCTTCCCTGTCCCAGCCACTCCTCTACAATAGTATGGGCCTTCCCTGTCCTCGCCACTCCTCTACAATAGTATGGGGCTTCCCTGTCCCAGCCACTCCTCTACAATAGTATGGGGCTTCCCTGTCCCAGCCACTCCTCTACAATAGTATGGGGCTTGTCTGTCCTCGCCACTCCTCTACAATAGTATGGGGCTTCCCTGTCCCAGCCACTCCTCTACAATAGTATGGGGCTTCCCTGTCCCAGCCACTCCTCTACAATAGTATGGGCCTTCCCTGTCCCAGCCACTCCTCTACAATAGTATGGGCCTTCCCTGTCCTCGCCACTCCTCCACAATAGTATGGGGCTTCCCTGTCCCAGCCAGTCCTCTACAATAGTATGGGGCTTGCCTGTCCCAGCCACTCCTCTACAATAGTATGGGGCTTGTCTGTCCTCGCCACCCCTCTACAATAGTATGGGCCTTCCCTGTCCCAGCCACTCCTCTACAATAGTATGGGGCTTCCCTGTCCTCGCCACTCCTCCACAATAGTATGGGGCTTCCCTGTCCCAGCCACTCCTCCACAATAGTATGGGGCTTGCCTGTTCCAGCCACTCCTCCACAATAGTATGGGGCTTGCCTGTCCCAGCCACTCCTCCACAATAGTATGGGGCTTCCCTGTCCCAGCCACTCCTCTACAATAGTATGGGGCTTGTCTGTCCCAGCCACTCCTCTACAATAGTATGGGGCTTCCCTGTCCTCGCCACTCCTCTACAATAGTATGGGCCTTCCCTGTCCCAGCCACTCCTCTACAATAGTATGGTGCTTCCCTGTCCCAGCCACTCCTCTACAATAGTATGGGGCTTGTCTGTCCCAGCCACTCCTCTACAATAGTATGGGCCTTCCCTGTCCCAGCCACTCCTCCACAATAGTATGGGGCTTGCCTGTCCCAGCCACTCCTCTACAATAGTATGGGGCTTGTCTGTCCTCGCCACTCCTCTACAATAGTATGGGGCTTCCCTGTCCTCGCCACTCCTCTACAATAGTATGGGCCTTCCCTGTCCTCGCCACTCCTCCACAATAGTATGGGGCTTCCCTGTCCCATCCACTTGGTAGCTCACCATATAAGACGTTTCTAGAACCTTCTTATTAATGGTCTCTGTTGCTTTTATACACGTCTTACTACTCAAAAGTCGTCGATATTCTCTCTCAGAAACCTCCCGTGACTTATTTTCCAAATTGGCATGTTTAGTTTCTAAACGTCTGTGCCAAGATTGAAGGTTTCATCGAGTTGTGAGATGGTGCTTTAGCACATATGTGACTGAGGAAAGGCACTCCTCCCAATATACACTACGCCACTGTTCAAACGCTTGGTGTCACTTAGAAATGTCCTTGTTTTCCATGAAAACACACGTGAAATGAGTTGCAAAATGAATAGGAGATTTCGTCAAGATGTTGACAAGGTTATAAATAAGGATTTATTTATTTATTTATTTTTTAAAATAATAATTGTCTCCTTTAAACTTTGCTTTCGTCAAAGAATACTCCATTTGCAGCAATTACAGCCTTGCAGACCATTGGCATTCTAGTTGTCAATTTGTTGAGGTAATCTGAAGAGATTTCACCCCATGCTTCCTG
>NW_025747455.1:0-56508 GCF_021184085.1 Oncorhynchus gorbuscha | reverse complement strand
TCTTTTGGAAAACAGGTTTGCTCAAAGGGATATTCAGTGTCTTTTTATTTATTTATTTTTTACCCATCTACCAATAGGTGCTCTTCTTTGCGAGGCATTGGAAAACCTCCCTGGTCTTTGTGGCTGAAACTGTGCTTGAAATTCACTACTCGACTGAGGGACCTTAAAGATAATTGTATGTGTGGGGTACAAAGATGGGGTAATCATGCGCATGTTATGTGTGTATATGTATGTGTTGGGTTGTCAGTGTAAGTACGTGTGAGTGTGTGGGTGAGTCCAGTGTTTGTGCATAGAGTCAGTGCAAGAGAGTAAGTGCCAAAATGGGTCAATGTACACGCCCACAAGAGCGGAGATTCAAATGAAAGACGATGCCTCTAGCGTACCGATGATGTTGCACAATTTAAAGGGCATCTCCACCATATTTTCATTATGTCCGGCACAAAAACGGCACATTTTTACATTTGTAGAAACAAATATATTTAAAATTTCTATCCTATGACATCCCATCTAATGTTTAAACTATTTTTTAAAACTGTGATTTACAAATTATATGAGATTCGTGGGGATGTGGGGGGGCAAGAAAATACCCTCCTTGGGGCTAGAAAGTCATTGCAAGATTTGATAATCACAGTTTTTACTTTTTAATCCAACCCTGTGATGTCACAGGGAAGCATTTTGTTTTAGGACGTTTCTTTTTATCTTTTGAACCACAGAATTAGAAATGTACTGTTTTACATGTAGACACTGGTTTGGTGCTGGAGATGATGAATAGAAGGTTGAACAGTAGTGGTCGAAAAAGTGGATCATTTGTAATGACTCACTTATTTCAGAGCTAGTTTGTATTTATAAATATATACAGTACCCGTCAAATGTTTGGACACAACTACTCATTCAAGGGTTTTCTCTATTTTTACTATTTTCTACACCGTAGAATAATAGTGAGGACATCAAAACTATGAAATAACATATGGAATATGTAGTAACCAAATATAGTGCACTACTTCTGACAAGAGCCCTATGGGCCCTGGTCAAAAGTATTGCGCTATGAAGGAATAGGGTGCCATTTGGGACGTGAACAACACCCCTAAGGAACCTACAGCTTGTAGAAAATCTCTCAGGCCCTTCACATGCGATCAGATCCATGCCCCTCTTATGAATAATCTCACTGTATTTGTAGTTATCGGTTGACGGGCCACGTTTGTATTTAGCGATCCCATTAATATTATTTTCCTGAAGAGGAGACATACATATTGAGGGACTAATAGTTGTAGAACAGTGGCTTCTCTGTGTTTAGGGCTGCAGCTGGGAGTGGGGCATTGAACACACACACGCACACACACACACACACACACACACACACACACACACACACACACACACACACACACACACACACACACACACACACACACACACACACACACACACACACACACACACACACACACACACACACACACACACACACACACACACACACACACACACACAGGAGCAGCTCTAATTATTTTCACTGAGATGAGGTCAGACCCAACCAACCAGCGCAGTCATGAAGAGAGGCCCAGGCTTGTTATCTTGTGAATCTGCAGACAAACAAACAAACATGCACTCTAATATACAGCCAGCTCCCTTCAAGCCTTCCAGCTCTAGTCATAATCCTATCAAACTAAACACAAATCTAAACATATTAATATACAAGCACAAAGACCTAACATGAGTAGGAGTTATACAAACACGATGATGACTGCAATCCTATTGCAGTGTGGAGCATCGTAGTTCATTCCTTCCACAGACCATGCGGTGCTGTTTCTATGGCATGATGACACATGAAGCAGTAAAGCTGTTATTAGGTTGTTTTCCTCCTCTTTGATGTCTACAAGGAAACCATTATCTAAATGCCTCAGTAATGTTCCCTGATGGTTGGCCCAGTTGTCATGGTGAAAGCTATGAATGTTAAATTCGTGATATGGATGGTTACATACGGGTAGGTTGTTTTCAGGGAATAGACAAAATACATGGCATATTCTAATACACATCAATGTATGTACATGTAGATCCGTCAGGACTGGCTTCATAATGTGGTAAAAGGAAGTCCAAATCATCATATCACATAATCAAACTCTATCATAACTAATATTGCAGGGCATACAGTGAGATGACAGCACTCTGTCAAGGCACATCGAACACCTCCAACCCTTTGACATACGTAGTCATTTATGATGTAGGGTGATAAGCAGTATGCTCCTGTAGCAATGTATGTCCTAACACTTGGGGGAACAATGTTCGGCTTTTTCTGCCTCCTGCACATTATGTTGTTGTTGTTTTGTAAATGTGTACAAATTGTCCTTCTATTTGTGCAAATAAACATAGCAAAACATTCAGATGGTCATGACCAGAGAACAGAACAGACTGTTCAACCATAGTGAGGCTCCTGAACCAGTTCACCTCCTCCATATCAGCCACATTCTGCTCACCATCACAAGGCTCCATCACGTGGACTCCCTTTCTTATCAAATTTGATATTTTGCAGAATCCACTTGTCCGCATTTACAAAAAGGGAGAGATGATTCTCTTTAAGGTCACCTGGCACTGGTGCTGAATGAATGACATTTAGACTACATTTCTATTTTTCTCCATTTGCTTTGAAAGGACTTTCTCTCTCTACTCCGGCACACTGCACCAATCAAAACAAATGTGGAAAGATGAATAGCTACACCTGCCACTGTAGCTTTTGTATTGTACTTCACTGGGTCTCCCATAATTACACAGCAGCTGCCTGCCTCGGCCTCAGCCCCTCACTCACAATCCACCCCTCACCTTAAAGAACGATCAGGCTCAACAACATGCTTCTTAGAAACAGAAACAGCTAGAACACAACGTGATTCACAATGCCCACTCTGTTCTCATAATAGAGTAAACAACTGTGTAAAGAGTGTAAGTAGGGCCTAGTAAATGTAAACCTCAAATGAGCCCACAGACGCCTTGCTATAATCATGAGCCAATGGGTAAAACAAATGGATTCGAATTATCCCAGTGAACACAACTGCTTTTCACATCATGTACTCATAGGGGTGTATGTGTTGTGCAAAATGGATGCTATGTAGGTAGAATTTCTACAGCACATACTAGTCTTTACAACAGACAACATTGATAACAGCGTACCTACAGTGAACCATATCAACATGGTACCTTCACATACTGATTTGCCCTGTAACAAAAACAACATGTCTTCTTGTGTTTCCTATACAGAATAATCCAGTTATCTTAGTCCATATGTCCAAGCCTTCCTCAGCTACCTGACCTTTTCCTCAGGCTAAATCTTATCTTTAAGTTTACAAGGATTTTACTCCTTCATAATCTATTTGTGATGTCCTACAGATGTTTCATTGGCATGACATTGAAAACCTAATGGTAAGATCAGCAATATGATTAATTTTGAGAGTTGACTTTGACTGGATACTGTAGGATATAGTAGGTTATACCTCTGAGGATATTCATGTGAAGTGAATAAGTTCACTCACTCAGGGTCTATGCCCCATTTCTCTGTGGGCTAAAGAAATGACCTTCTGGACACAAGCTCCATTAAACAGCACTGACTGACTATGGCTTCTTCTCAAAAAAACATAAATATGTTCTGTGCAAATAAACTTAGTTTAGTTCCATTGTTCATTGTCCACTAAAAGCCGTGTCTAATGGACTGCATTAAAGCTGATGAATCACCAGCTAGCTTCAAGTGTGTTGTCTCTAGCAGGGATTTTCTTTGTCATCTCCCATGGTGACCTTTCCTTTTCTACCATTCTTGAGAGAGAGAGAGAGAGAGAGAGAGAGAGAGAGAGAGAGAGAGAGAGAGAGAGAGAGAGAGAGAGAGAGAGAGAGAGAGCAGAGAGAGAGAGAGAGAGAGAGAGAGAGAGAGAGAGAGAGAGAGAAGGAAAATTAAGTGCTGTGGATTTAAAGGGCTAAACACCATTATCAGGTAGAGCATGCACTGCAGTATGTGAGGATTCATACAGGTTTTATTTGTGTATAGTCAGAAAGTATGACACAACCACTTAGAAGCATTAGCTTCTGTTAACAGTTGTTTACTTATTCGTTGGTAGAAAATTCCAAGTGAAATGAGTCAGAGTTTGTTCTGAATACCATCCTTCCACCATCCTTCCACCATCCTTCCACCCGCGCAGACCAAATAAAGATCAGACTCAGAAAAACACTAATATTTCTGTAAGGCAGAAACCTAATGTTTACATCTGTCTCCAACTCTAGATAATACATGACAGCATTTGGGGTGTATACATGGAACGCTTCCAAGAATCACAAATAAGGGGAAAACGCTGTATCTGAATTTACTTCAAATGAAAGTTGACCTCTCTTGGCACACATCTGTTTTTTGCGATCAATCAACTGGCGATGTGAACAGGCCACTCAAAGGAACCACTGTGACACTTCAGAACAGATGGCTTTGACAAACAATTATGAATATCTGGGTGATTTCGTAGTGAAATAAAGTCCCCATAAACAATCAGTATATGTGATCCACACACACACACACACACACACACACACACACACACACACACACACACACACACACACACACACACACACACACACACACACACACACACACACACACACACACACACACACACACACACACACACACACACACACACACACACACACACACACACACACACACAATGTGGATTTGATCAGCCCTGCTCCCTGCAGTTACAGGGAGATCAGTGACATTCTTCAAGGCCAGAGGAAGATTAAAGATGCTCTCAGTCTGTCAGGGTTCTGATCATATATTCACAAACGAGGCCTGTGAAGAACACATCTTTAAAGAGTGGCTTGCAGGAAATAACATCAATACTTATTCTAATGACAGACCATTATACTAATCATAAACTCAGTAAAAAAGTATTCTCACTGTCAACTGCATTTATTTTCAGCAAATTTAACATATAAATATAAACATTTATATTTATTTGTCAATATGTATGAACATAAGATTCAACAACTGAGACATAAACTGAACAAGTTCCACAGACATTAACATACACAAATAGAATAATGTGTCCCTGAACAAAGTTGGGGTCAAAATCAAAAGTAACAGTCAGTATCTGGTGTGGCCACCAGCTGCATTAAGTGCTGCAGTGCATCTCCTCCTCATGGACTGCACCAGATTTGCCCATTCTTGCTGTGAGATGTTACCCCCACTCTTCCACTAAGGTACCCGGACATTTCTGGTGGGAATGGCCCCTAGCCCTTACCACTCCGATCCAACAAGTCCCCCGGTGTGCTCAATGGGATTGAGATCCGGGCTTTTCGCTGGCCATGGCAGAACACTGATGTTCCTGTCTTGCAGGAAATCACACACAGAATGAGCAGTATGGCTGGTGGCATTGTCATGCTGGAGGGTCATGTCAGGATGAGCACCACAGGGTACCACATGAGGAGGGAGGATGTCTTTCCTGCAACGCACAGCGTTGAGATTGTCTGCAATGACAACAAGCTCAGTCCGATGATGATCTGTGACACTACGCGACAGACCATGACGGACCCCTCCATCTCAAATCAATCCCGCTCAGAGTACAGGCCACGGTGTAACACTAATTCCTTCGACGATAAACGCGAATCCAACCATCACCCCTGGTGAGAAACACCGCGACTCGTCAGCGAAGAGCACTTTTTGCCAGTCCTGTCTGGTCAGCGACGGTGGGTTTGTGCCCATAGGCGACATTGTTGCCGGTGATGTCACAGTGAGGACCTGCCTTACAACAGGCCTACAAGCCTTCAGTCCAGCCTCTCTCAGCCGATTGCAGATTGGAGGGATTGTGCGTTCCTGGTGTAACTTGGGCAGTTGTTGTTGCCATCCTGTACCTGTCCCGCAGGTGTGATCCTGTGCAGGTGTTGTTACACATGGTCTGCCACTGCGAGGATGATCAGCTGTCCGTCCTGTCTCCCTCTGTAGCTCTGTCTTAGGCGTCTCACAGTGCGGACATTGCAATTTATTGTCCTGGCCACATCTGCAGTCCTCATGCCTTCTTGCAGCTTGCCTAAGGCAAGTTCACGCAGATGAGCAAGGGACATCTTTCTTTTGGTGTTTTTCAGTAGAAAGGCCTCTTCAGTGTCCTATGTTTACATAACTGTGACCTCAATTGCCTACCGTCTGTAAGCTGTTCGTATCTTACGACCCTTCCACAGGTGCATGTTCATTAATTGTTTATGGTTCATTGAACAAGCATGAAACAGTGTTTAAACCCTTTACAATGAAGATCTGTGAAGTTATTTGGATTTTTAGAATTATCTTTGAAAGACAGGGTCCTGAAAAAGGGACGTTTATTTTTTTGCTGAGTTTATAAATGGCCCATTACAAGAGGAGCAGATTACACCCAAGAGTAGTGTTCAAATGCCCTTTTTTTATTTTAGACTGTCGGGCTAGCCTTTATTGGGTGGCACATCTGTTTGAAAATGATGTTTGTAAACCTAATATTCACAATATTCCTTATCAACAGCAAGACTTCTGAACCACTATGGTTTAGTGACATAACCATCCTCTATAATGTCTGTTTTAGTCATGAAGCATCTCTTTCTAATGTACAATCATACGATCAACCATAACAACATCCACTGCTATGTGAAATTTGGCTCAAACCATAAAGATAAAAAGCTAATGACATTGTGTAATGTGCATAATACAGAACACATGCCGAGGGCCATTTGTGCACAACTGCAAAAGATATCCAGTCAGACTAGTTTCTATAGGACTTCATATTTCACTGGTAATACAATATGCACTTATGGCAGTGGAACATTGAAGATCAGGACATAAATTAATTAGACTTTCACCCAGGTTTTGATGAGAGTCAATCACCACCTTCCGGAGACACCTGAAACCCCACCTCTTTAAGGAATACCTAGGATAGGATAAGTAATCTCTCACCCCCCCCCCCTTAAGATTTAGATGCACTATTGCAAAGTGACTGTTCCACTGGATGTCATAAGGTGAATGCACCAATTTGTAAGTCGCTCTGGATAAGAGCGTCTGCTAAATGACTTAAATGTAATGTTTTTGCTTCAGCGGGTGAGGCCTTGGATTCTCTAAGCCAAACCCTGGCAGAGTGAAATTTAATATCATATTCCCCTTCCATTATGTCTTTCAGTAAAACATTTCCCTATCACTCTTCAATGCATCTCTTTCTTAGGTATACACAGTGCACCAAATGGGTTGTTTCCTAAAGCTAAAGTACCATAGAATAGCTGCTAAATTAAATACAGCCAATCAAATAAGAGTTGCTGTGTTGATAGATACACCTCCCAGAGGGGAATGGTGATGTCATATTGAATATGATGTAAAAATTTGTTTTTCCTTTTTATTTTATTTTCATTTAATTTTATTTTACAACAATTAAAGACAATGTCAGTCATGTGTCTTATTTCTCCTTAAAGCAACAGAGAGAGAAGTCATCCAAGGCCATTAAAACATCAATGTCTCAATTCTGCTAAATGGCAGAGAAGATGGACATGTGTGCATGCATATTAATTAACTGATAATGAAGATAAGAGCCCTTTCTCTGCAGGTGTGGAACCACTAATCAATTGCCAGTGAAAATGGAGTAGAAATGTGTTTTGTTTTATCCCACATCTGAAATTAAAAAGCCATTTAGCACCACATTTTCTAACAAAGTGCTTTCCATTTATCTTCTCAAACACATTATTCAATCACAATTTCCATTTGTATAATGGTAATATTTTCATGTAATTTCCGCTTCCTCTGTGATGGGTATTTGTGATATGGGCTTTGTGAAAAGGCCTATTCCCTTCCAGCTCTATTCACTCGCTGGTAATACATTTACAACATATATTTCAGATTAAATGTCTTGAGTAAATGGACCAGGGCCTTGGATAGCCCACCAAATACTGATGGATCGCTTCTGCACCCTGGTGGTGACAAACAGAACTGCAGTTGTGTTTCCATGCCATCTGGTGGCAAAAGGCATTGCAGTATATAGTATTTGTATCTATGGGAACCATTTCCTTTTGGGTAATAACAAGCAGGCTGCTGTCTACCCAAACACAGAGCTGTAACAGCTTCCTGATGCAGTGGTATGTAGTGTTGGAGCCTAGGACTGCTGGAGTGGTCAGTAATATGCTGTACAGCTGCAGCAAAAACTGCCTTCAAAAGCCTACTGATTTGGCTGCTGTTTGGTTTAGCCTGTGGCAGGGCTGGAAGCTTTTTGAAGTAACTGATTGTAACTGCCACCTTAGAACAGAGGTGTGTGATAGAGAGAGAGATAGAGATGGAGGTAATAACAATAAATGACATTAAAAACAATAAGAACATTAGTCAGATTGAATCTATACATTTACTACCATGTCTCATTGTTGTTACATTGACCATACTGGCACATTAACAGGATATAAACATGGCACTGTGGACACTGAAGGTCAGTTGAGAGATTGAGAGAAAGTGTTCTGGACCAGAAACAGTAGACAGAGTAAGGAACCTGTGGCTGGTAGGTCTACATCACAGATCAAGTGTTTGGCTGGTAGGTCTACATCACAGATTGGAGCAGGGTGTGTGGCTGGTAGGTCTACATCACAGATTGGAGCAGGCGTGTGGCTGGTAGGTCACATCACAGATTGGAGCAGGGTGTGTGTGGCTGGTAGGTCTACATCACAGATTGGAGCAGGGTGTGTGGCTGGTAGGTCTACATCACAGATTGGAGCAGGGTGGTGTGTGGCTGGTGGGTCTACATCACAGATTGGAGCAGGGTGTGTGGCTGGTAGGTCTACATCACAGATTGGAGCAGGGTGTGTGGCTGGTGGGTCTACATCACAGATTGGAGCAGTGGTGTGGCTGGTAGGTCTACATCACAGATTGGAGCAGGGTGTGTGGCTGGTAGGATCTACATCACAGAGTGGAGCAGGGTGTGTGGCTGGTAGGTCTACATCACAGATTGGAGCAGGGTGTGTGGCTGGTAGGTCTGCATCAGAGTGCAGCAGGGTGTGTGGCTGGTAGGTCTACATCAGATTGGAGCAGGGTGTGTGGCTGGTAGGTCTACATCACAGATTGGAGCAGGGTGTGTGGCTGGTAGTTACATCACAGATTGGAGCAGGGTGTGTGGCTGGTAGGTCTACATCAAAGATAGGAGCAGGGTGTGTGGCTGGTAGGTTACATCACAGATTGGAGCAGGGTGTGTGGCTGGTAGGTCTACATCACAGATTGGAGCAGGTGTGTGTGGCTGGTAGGTCTACATCACAGGGGAGTGGGCAGGGTGTGTGGCTGGTAGGTCTACATCACAGATTGGAGCAGGGTGTGTGGCTGGTAGGTCTACATCACAGAGTGGAGCAGGGTGTGTGGCTGGTAGGTCTACATCACAGAGTGGAGCAGGGTGTGTGGCTGGTAGGTCTACATCACAGATTGGAGCAGGGTGTGTGTGGTAGGTTACATCACAGATTGGAGTGGGGCGTGTGGCTGGTAGGTTACATCACAGAGCAGAGTGTTTGGCTGGTAGGTTACATCACAGAGTGGAGTGGGGGCGTGTGGCTGGTAGGTTACATCACAGAGTGGGTGCAGGGTGTGTGGCTGGTAGGTTACATCACAGAGTGGAGTGGGCGTGTGGCTGGTAGGTTACATCACAGAGTGGAGTGGGGTGTGTGGCTGGTAGGTTACATCACAGAGTGGAGTGGGGTGTGTGGCTGGTAGGTTACATCACAGAGAGCAGAGTGTTTGGCTGGTAGGTTGCATCACAGAGTGGAGTGGGGTGTGTGGCTGGTAGGTTACATCACAGATTGGAGGTGGGTGTGTGGCTGGTAGGTTACATCACAGAGTGGAGGTGGGGCGTGTGTGGTAGGTTACATCACAGAGTGGAGTGGGGTGTGTGGCTGGTAGGTTACATCACAGAGCAGAGTGTTTGGCTGGTAGGTTACATCACAGAGTGGAGTGGGGGTGTGTGGCTGGTAGGTTACATCACAGATTGGAGCAGGTGTGTGGCTGGTAGATTACATCACAGAGTGGGTGGGGTGTGTGGCTGGTAGGTTACATCACAGAGTGGAGTGGGTGTGTGGCTGGTAGGTTACATCACAGAGTGGAGGCGGGGTGTGTGGCTGGTAAGTTACATCACAGAGTGGAGCGGGGTGTGTGGCTGGTAGGTTACATCACAGAGTGGAGCAGGGTGTGTGGCTGGTAGGTTACATCACAGAGTGGAGTGGGGCGTGTGGCTGGTAGGTTACATCACAGAGTGGAGTGGGGTGTGTGGCTGGTAGGTTACATCACAGAGTGGGTGGGAGTGTGTGGCTGGTAGGTTACATCACAGAGTGGAGTGGGGTGTGTGGCTGGTAGGTTACATCACAGAGTGGAGTGGGGTGTGTGGCTGGTAGGTTACATCACAGAGCAGAGTGTTTGGCTGGTAGGTTATATCACAGAGTGGAGTGGGGTGTGTGGCTGGTAGGTTGCACATCACAGGAGTGGAGTGGGGTGTGTGGCTGGTAGGTTACATCACAGAGTGGAGTGGGGTGTGTGGCTGGTAGGTTACATCACAGAGCAGAGTGTTTGGCTGGTAGGTTACATCACAGAGTGGAGTGGGGGGTGTGGCTGGTAGGGTTACATCACAGAGTGGAGTGGGGTGTGTGGCTGGTAGGTTACATCACAGAGTGGAGTGGGGTGTGTGGCTGGTAAGGTTACATCACAGAGCAGAGTGTTTGGCTGGTAGGTTACATCAGAGTGGAGTGGGGTGTGTGGCTGGTAGGTTACATCACAGAGTGGAGTGGGGTGTGTGGCTGGTAGGTTACATCACAGAGTTTGGCTGGTAGGTTACATCACAGAGTGGAGTGGGGTGTGTGGCTGGTAGGTTACATCACAGAGTGGAGTGGGGTGTGTGGCTGGTAGGTTACATCACAGAGTGGAGTGGGGTGTGTGGCTGGTAGGGTTACATCACAGAGCAGAGTGTTTGGCTGGTAGGTTACATCACAGAGTGGAGTGGGGTGTGTGGCTGGTAGGTTACATCACAGATTGGAGCAGGGTGTGTGGCTGGTAGGTTACATCACAGAGTGGAGTGGGGTGTGTGGCTGGTAGGTTACATCACAGAGTGGAGTGGGGTGTGTGGCTGGTAGGTTACATCACAGAGTGGAGTGGGGTGTGTGGCTGGTAGGTTACATCACAGAGTGGAGTGGGGTGTGGCTGGTAGGATTTACATCACAGAGTGGAGCAGGGTGTGTGGCTGGTAGGTTACATCACAGAGTGGAGTGGGGTGTGTGGCTGGTAGGTTACATCACAGAGTGGAGCGGGGTGTGTGGCTGGTATGTTACATCACAGAGTGGAGTGGGGTGTGTGGCTGGTAGGTTACATCACAGAGTGGAGCGGGGTGTGTGGCTGGTAGGTTACATCACAGAGTGGAGCGGGGTGTGTGGCTGGTAGGTTACATCACAGAGTGGAGTGTGTGGCTGGTCTGGTCCCAGATGACACAGGGGTTGATGGACAGTTGTGCAGCATTGCCTTCCTCTGCAGGTCCTCCACCTGCAGACAGGCCAATCTGTACACACACACACACACACACACACACACACACACACACACACACACACACACACACACACACACACACACACACACACACACACACACACACACACACACACACACACACACACACACACACACACACACACACACACACACAGACAGACAGAGAGAGACAGAGAGAGACCATGTCCTTCACCTGCAGACAGTCCAATCTGTACATACACACACACACGCATGCAGAGATAGAGAGCGAGACCATCTCACTAGCTATACATCACATCTGGTCATGTCAAATAGCCACAGACAGACAGAGAAGTAATAGAGGTGATTGTATCATAGTGCTACCCAATGGGATAGTCATCATTTGTTCAACTTGTTTATGGCTTAATCATTAGAATAGTTCACTTACTTTTTGATTGACTAAAGAAAGTGACCCAAAACATAATACAGATAATTGTATTTGCCCATATTTGGGTGATGAGCATAAAAGTGTAACTGGCAGAATGACAGATATCTTACTTTGAGGAGTTTGGGTTAAGAAGATGGAGGTCAGTCGCAGCTTGATATGCCTTCTGTTTCATCTTTGTCTTTCTCTGTAGTTTCTTTAGTCTCCTCAGCGGTGGCCTTACTGGTCGAGCTGGCCGACGCTGGTCTGGTCTCTGGCTTTTTAGAAGGGTCTACCACAACAGCATCCTGCTGGTGTTGCACCCCATGGTTCTGTCCAGTGGGAGACTGATTAAAACAGACGTCCTGTTGAGGTTGTTGGTTGTTGATGAAGTCTGAAAAGCATCTGAAGTTATTACCAAGCTGACCTTTACCTTAAAACCTCCAGGACTGTTGTGGAAGCAGGTCCCCCTGGTTTCCTGTGTAACCATAGAAATAGAATCCCTAGAACGGACATTCCGATTCAAGTTAATGGGTCTGAGGGCCTTCCCCATTCTAGGGATTCTATTTTCTATAATGGCCTCTCAGGGGTTTAGTTGACAGGCCTTTGCTGATTGGTTCTTAGAGGATTATTGTGATTTGCTTGCCAAGCAACATCAGTTAAGAATGAACTTCCCATAGCGTGTCAGGACATAGTTACTGATAAACAGTATGGGTATTGTTACTCAATCATTAGGCCGTCATGGAAACCAATTTTCCCCACTATGAAAAGTAAATGGCCATTTGTTCGGATGTTTTTCAAAATATGCCAGTATGAAAATTAACAAAATAACAATTTTACTATATCAACATGAGACTAATATACCAAGACTGATATGTCACATGCTGTTTATGACCTTGTTGTCTCTGAGTGCAAAAATATCCAACATGGAGCAATATTTATTTTCCACAGTGGCTCTCACTATGTTGTGGTAATGTGTTGTGGTAATGTTAAGGAGATGTTTGAGTTTATTTTATTTTTACAGGGGCAGTACACATTCATCTACGTTTCAGTAAAGTGATGTTTTTTTTTTTTCCTTTGATTTTCTAGTCCAACGCTCTAACCACTAGGCTACCCTGCCGTTTTAGTCAGCCGGCTCATTTTCAACCGCAGTCCCTGGGCAGATTATTAAAAACAATTACAATACAGACAATCAATGAGCAGTGAGCACACGCAGAGCAACATAGGACAAGCAAGACAAAGCCTACAGACAGAGCAACATAGGACAAGCAAGACAAAGCCTACAGACAGAGCGACATAGGACAAGCAAGACAAAGCCTATAGACAGAGCAACATAGGACAAGCAAGACAAAGCCTACAGACAGAGCAACATAGGACAAGCAAGACAAAGCCTATAGACAGAGCAACATAGGACAAGCAAGACAAAGCCTACAGACAGAGCAACATAGGACAAGCAAGACAAAGCCTACAGACAGAGCAACATAGGACAAGCAAGACAAAGCCTACAGACAGAGCAACATAGGACAAGCAAGACAAAGCCTACAGACAGAGCAACATAGGACAAGCAAGACAAAGCCTATAGACAGAGCAACATAGGACAAGCAAGACAAAGCCTATAGACAGAGCAACATAGGACAAGCAAGACAAAGCCTATAGACAGAGCAACATAGGACAAGCAAGACAAAGCCTACAGACAGAGCAACATAGGACAAGCAAGACAAAGCCTACAGACAGAGCAACATAGGACAAGCAAGACAAAGCCTACAGACAGAGCAACATAGGACAAGCAAGACAAAGCCTACAGACAGAGCAACATAGGACAAGCAAGACAAAGCCTACAGACAGAGCAACATAGGACAAGCAAGACAAAGCCTACAGACAGAGCAACATAGGACAAGCAAGACAAAGCCTATAGACAGAGCAACATAGGACAAGCAAGACAAAGCCTATAGACAGAGCAACATAGGACAAGCAAGACAAAGCCTATGGACAGAGCAACATAGGACAAGCAAGACAAAGCCTACAGACAGAGCAACATAGGACAAGCAAGACAAAGCCTATAGACAGAGCAACATAGGACAAGCAAGACAAAGCCTATAGACAGAGCAACATAGGACAAGCAAGACAAAGCCTACAGACAGAGCAACATAGGACAAAAAGCAACAAGACAAATGTAAAAACAGAGTTGTGTTTATTCAACATCACAATACAAAGAAGTAAATTATTTGTACCACAGATCAGTACAAATTCAACGCTGGTAGAGAAAAAAACGTGCCAATTAAACAGAATATTATCTAACATCTGGTCCTAACAGATACATTACTCTGTATAACAATTAAACATGATTATCTAACATCTGGTCCTAACAGAGACATTACTCTGTATAACAATTAAACATGATTATCTAACATCTGGTCCTAACAGATACATTACTCTGTATAACAATTAAACATGATTATCTAACATCTGGTCCTAACAGATACATTACTCTGTATAACAATTAAACATGATTATCTAACATCTGGTCCTAACAGATACATTACTCTGTATAACAATTAAACATGATTATCTAACATCTGGTCCTAACAGATACATTACTCTGTATAACAATTAAACATGATTATCTAACATCTGGTCCTAACAGATACATTACTCTGTATAACAATTAAACATGATTATCTAACATCTGGTCCTAACAGATACATTACTCTGTATAACAATTAAACATGATTATCTAACATCTGGTCCTAACAGATACATTACTCTGTATAACAATTAAACATGATTATCTAACATCTGGTCCTAACAGATACATTACTCTGTATAACAATTAAACATGATTATCTAACATCTGGTCCTAACAGATACATTACTCTGTATAACAATTAAACATGATTATCTAACATCTGGTCCTAACAGATACATTACTCTGTATAACAATTAAACATGATTATCTAACATCTGGTCCTAACAGATACATTACTCTGTATAACAATTAAACATGATTATCTAACATCTGGTCCTAACAGATACATTACTCTGTATAACAATTAAACATGATTATCTAACATCTGGTCCTAACAGATACATTACTCTGTATAACAATTAAACATGATTATCTAACATCTGGTCCTAACAGATACATTACTCTGTATAACAATTAAACATGATTATCTAACATCTGGTCCTAACAGATACATTACTCTGTATAACAATTAAACATGATTATCTAACATCTGGTCCTAACAGATACATTACTCTGTATAACAATTAAACATGATTATCTAACATCTGGTCCTAACAGATACATTACTCTGTATAACAATTAAACATGATTATCTAACATCTGGTCCTAACAGATACATTACTCTGTATAACAATTAAACATTATTATCTAACATCTGGTCCTAACAGATACATTACTCTGTATAACAATTAAACATGATTATCTAACATCTGGTCCTAACAGATACATTACTCTGTATAACAATTAAACATGATTATCTAACATCTGGTCCTAACAGATACATTACTCTGTATAACAATTAAACATGATTATCTAACATCTGGTCCTAACAGATACATTACTCTGTATAACAATTAAACATGATTATCTATCATCTGGTCCTAACAGATACATTACTCTGTATAACAATTAAACATGATTATCTAACATCTGGTCCTAACAGATACATTACTCTGTATAACAATTAAACATGATTATCTAACATCTGGTCCTAACAGATACATTACTCTGTATAACAATTAAACATGATTATCTAACATCTGGTCCTAACAGATACATTACTCTGTATAACAATTAAACATGATTATCTAACATCTGGTCCTAACAGATACATTACTCTGTATAACAATTAAACATGATTATCTAACATCTGGTCCTAACAGATACATTACTCTGTATAACAATTAAACATGATTATCTAACATCTGGTCCTAACAGATACATTACTCTGTATAACAATTAAACATGATTATCTAACATCTGGTCCTAACAGATACATTACTCTGTATAACAATTAAACATGATTATCTAACATCTGGTCCTAACAGATACATGTATAATCATTTTAAAAGGCTCACCTATATGTCATATCTGTGTTTAATTTGTTTTAAATTAAATGCTTTTTAAAATTTTGAATACTGCACTGTTGGGTAGGGCTTGCAATTTAAGCATCTCACTGTACTTGTGAGGTGACGAATTAAACTTGAAAATTGAAACTAATAACATACTGTATGTTCCAGAGAACATCGTCTCCTCCATCTCACCAAACACAAACTGTAGACAGTGCTCAGTACCAACACAATTCATTTACTGCTTACTTTGGATGAATATATGCTGTATATGATATGATATTTGATACAGAGCCCTAGTTACCCTCAGATTATTACATTACCCTCATTATTATTATTACAAATCAGCTTTTCTAATCATGAACATTGCTTGCTAAGAGAACTTCGCTGAGTGCTAATGATGCCAATTCTTTCTAACATTGTAGATCCACAGCATCCATTCTCCCATCATCAGTGCCTGTTGTCCATATTCTTCCAATGAGTGTAGACCTGCAAGAAGTATGAAGCATGGCAGTAAGTCAACGAAAGTGAGATGTCATCAATGCGTCCCATTGTGTGCTGTTGCTTGGTGCTGTGCCTTGGCCCTGGTCTGAGCTTGTTGCTGGTTCTGGGCCCTCATCAGTGCCTGGTCGAAGTCCCTGAGCTTTCTCTGCAAGTTTGACGGTCTATCCTGACAGGGTCTCTTCGCAAGCGGTCCACCCTCCTCCTCACCGTCCTCCTGCAGCTGGGCTGCACAGCACTTCCTGGTGCGTGACTGAAATGTCTTCATCATGTCGCTGATCTCTCTCAGACTCTGTGGGACACAACGATTAGCAACACACATGACTGTATGTACTGTGTATTTACGATGACCAGGCCTTTTGCTTTTCACAGTTACTGAAGTTAAAATATGTGTATTGATAGTTAGGCTTCAGACAGGAAGTATAGAAGAGGGTCAGTTAGGGAACCGTTAGCAGGGTTTGAGAGGTATGTCCAACCTCTGACCTTTGACGGGCTTCTGCTGAAGATTTAGAGGACCCCAGTGCGGGGGGAGGGGTGTGTGTTGGGCTTGTGGGGTGAGATGTAGAGGGAATGGTGGTTGGAGGGGCGGAGTCTGCGCAAGGATCCAATACGCTGGCAGGGGTATTGCGAAAGGGGAGGGGTTTCAACCTGTGCATGGACAAATCATCTGAATGTGGTCAGAATCTCTGTTGGACAGTGATGATAGCGCTGGGCCTAGGAACAATGCACTGCATCTGTTCTAGGACTTCTCTTACTTATATGACAGGATCAGATGACCTGTAAGTACCCATGATGTTTTACACCAGTTTGGACATATCTGAGACCCCTGGTAAAGTGTTTCCTATGTATCGTGTATGACGACTACTGACTCCATTAGGAAGTATATGAAAATGACCCCTCACCCGGGCTATGGTCAGAGAGCTGTAGGTGTAGCGCAGGGCAAAGTCCTTCATCTGTTTGACATAGACAGTGTTGTAGAAATAGATGAGGTGTCCTCTCTCCTCCTGGCCCGGGCTACAGGGAGCTCTGGGTCCTGTAGGATGGGTGGGAGGGCTCTGGTAGGTAAGCAAGCTACTGCTGGGGTCTACATCTATTGGAAAACAGAGCAGCATCACCATCAAAAATGATTTGTTAATTCATGCACATTATGATGCAAACAATATATTTTCTATTTGTCTAACTGTTTTCTCTGTTGGATTCTCCAGGAGAGTTTTGTGACGTCTTGGTGTTTCTCCCTGAGATCAGAACACTTCTGAATACCTGACAGAAGGACAATACAGACTTCATCAACTACACAATAACAAACCAGCAGGATTTAACACACACACACACAAAAGCAAGCAAAACATTGATCTCCTTACACAGTTGCTTGCTTGAGGCTGAGTCTTGTAGCACTGCATGATGAGCTTGAAGGGCATGTCCACTTTGGTTACCTGCATGAGCAACACACAGCACAAACATGGAAATGAAGTGATATATTACATTATAATCATCAATACACAGCTGAAGAAGTATAGAAGGCTGAATGCCTTGCTGTCGATCACCCAAGTCATAAAACCATCTGCGTTAAGGAAGTATAGCAAAATGTCTAGAGGCAAAGCAAATAGTGCTACCTTGGCCATGACATAGATGGCACACATGAGTATTTGGTCCAGGTGTCGGTCTAGCATAAGGTCAGTGCAGTGGACCAAGGAGTGTTCGACGCAGGTCCAGATCTCCAGCCGCAGCGCCTCACAGATGTCCAGTTTAACACAGATGTCCCTCAGACGCATGCTCACCAGGTGGTAGACCTGAGACAGAGGGAAGGAGTATGGCCTCTGTCTTGTGGATCTTGTAACTAAATATCTAGGCTCATAGCATTCAGGCCCGCTCAGGTATGTAGGAATCTGAGTAAAGCCTACCTTGCGGAGGAACAGTGAGATGGAGCCCTTACTCTGGGTAGAGGGTAGAGGGTTCTGGGGCTGCTGGGTAGAGGTGCTGGAGACTTGCTGTGGAGGAATGGGCTGACCTACAACACTGAGGGTAAATGTGATGGCTCAACGGTCATTGGCAATGCCTGGGTATGGAAGAGGTTTCACTGAACAAATAGCACTGGTTGTTGTGATATGTAAACAAGGTATATAACATGTCTATTATAAGATGTATTACATTATGTCAGTATTCTATTAGGGTTGTCATTTCTATGGCCATATTGGGTTTCATCTGAGGGATTGTCTTTACCTCGAACCGGTATGCTGACTGACTGGCCATTGTTGGTGGTGACAGTGGCTGATGCCATGGTGACTACAGTCTGTCCAGTAACAATGACAGAGGAGGACTGGGATGGGCTGACTGGTGTGATAGGGCAAGCAGCCATCTTTGAGCCAGCAGGGGGTGAGCTGTAGCGTTCATGGTGGGTAATCGGGGAGTTTAGGTCAATTCCATGGATCCCATTCACAAGGCTTGGGGTCAAGTGTGAAGGGTTGGGAGGGATCTTGGCCATCTTGTCTGTGTCCTCTGAGTATTGGGGGAGCATCACCTTGAACACACATAGAACCATCTGTTACCTTAAGTTTGGGATCATTTTGTTTCCTCTATTGAATGGAACGACAGCCGCCATGCTGCCATATTAGACCAACTTGTTTCGAGTGCGCCAGCGGTGTTGCTCTATATATTATGAGAGGGTGCACTGTATATTTTGCCCAGTTGACAAACAGGTGAATTTGAATCTTTGCCCACTGACCTGATGGTATGTAGGCAGCTGTCCCTGACCCTTAGCAGCTCTGATCTGGTCCCAGAGTGGTGAGTCTCTCCTCCAGGCCAGACAATCCAGGACCTGCTCCTCTATATGGGTCAGATGCCTGACCACACCCGGCAGCAAGCCCTCCTCAGCCCGCAGCACCAGCTCTATCACCTGGCACACACCACACACAGTAGAGGGTTAAACAGCACCTAAATAGATCACTAAGATTACAGTAGACGTGTTTGAACCCAGGACGTCTGTATGCCCCAAGACTGTGTAAACCGTCTGAGCCGAAGCCTAGGCATTAGCTTGAGAAGCTAACATAATGCTTCAGTTTTCAGGTAAGGTTACTTATCACGTGAAACCTCCTCCTTTACACAAAACCTACGATGTTACATTACAGTATTACATGTACTGCAGGTGTTTTGTGTAGATGTTACCTTGTAGAAGTCGTATGGCGCCAGGCTAAAGATGTCAATGACCAGGGAAAGCTGCCTGGTGGCTGATGGGAGAAGATGACCATCTCCAGACAACAGGCCACTAGAGAGCGCTGGGACAGATCATGCTCCAGAATGCCCTGCCAAGAAACAAGTCATCAAGGACAACCTCTATACTATACATGTCTGTATAACATGTTGTCTTATATTTATATTGTATTTATTTATTTAATCCCAGGCCTCTGTCCCAGCAGGAGGCCTTTCGCCTTTTGGTGGGCCGTCATTGTAAATAAGAATTTGTTCTTAACTGACTTGCTTAGGTTAAATAAAGGATAAATAAAAAATACAGAAATAAAATACAACAGTGCCCCCAGAGGGAATTATAAAGTGAATGCTTAATGACACTAAACAGTGCAGTTCCATTCATACACAACAGAGGGCAGAGGACTCACTAAAATGTCTTTGGCTCCCAGCCTCTTCCTCTCCTGATTGATGACAGCCTCTAGAACCCTGTAGTACAAAGCCTCTGTCTGGCTGGAGAACTTCACTCCCTCTCTACAAACAACAGGAAGTTACTGAAAAGTGCACATTAATGTCAATATATCAACACATGCATACACACAGACATAAACACACACACCTCTGTCTCGGCTGTGGTTCTCTTCCCATGGTTCCTGGCAGTCCTGGATGAAGGTGTGGCGCATGTCTCTCAGTCTAGTGGAGATGACCTCACTAGGGTTTCTGGCACAGGACCTAAACAAAATACACCTTAAAGAACCATACAGCCACTTGTCCACCCCCATAGACTAGATAGATATTGCCCACCCATAGGTATAGATCTAGGATAAGCTTATCTTCCTCCAAACCATACAGCCACTTTTCCACCCCCATAGACTACTGATAGATATAGCCCACCCATAGGTATAGATCTAGGATAAGCTTATCTTCCTCCAAACCATACAGCCACTTTCCCACCCCCATAGACTACTGATATATATTGCCCACCCATAGGTATAGATCTAGGATAAGCTTATCTTCCTCCAAACCATACAGCCACTTTTCCACCCCCATAGACTAGATAGATATTGCCCACCCATAGGTATAGATCTAGGATAAGCTTATCTTCCTCCAAACCATACAGCCACTTTTCCACCCCATAGACTAGATAGATATTGCCCACCCATAGGTATAGATCTAGGATAAGCTTATCTTCCTCCAAACCATACAGCCACTTTTCCACCCCATAGACGAGATAGATATTGCCCACCCATAGGTATAGATCTAGGATAAGCTTATCTTCCTCCAAACCATACAGCCACTTTTCCACCCCCATAGACTACTGATAGATATTGCCCACCCATAGGTATAGATCTAGGATAAGCTTATCTTCCTCCAAACCATACAGCCACTTTTCCACCCCCATAGACTAGATAGATATTGCCCACCCATAGGTATAGATCTAGGATAAGCTTATCTTCCTCCAAACCATACAGCCACTTTTCCACCCCCATAGACTACTGATAGATATTGCCCACCCATAGGTATAGATCTAGGATAAGCTTATCTTCCTCCAAACCATACAGCCACTTTTCCACCCCCATAGACTACTGATAGATATTGCCCACCCATAGGTATAGATCTAGGATAAGCTTATCTTCCTCCAAACCATACAGCCACTTTTCCACCCCCATAGACTAGATAGATATTGCCCACCCATAGGTATAGATCTAGGATAAGCTTATCTTCCTCCAAACCATACAGCCACTTTTCCACCACCATAGACTACTGATAGATATTGCCCACCCATAGGTATAGATCTAGGATAAGCTTATCTTCCTCCAAACCATACAGCCACTTTCCCACCCCCATAGACTACTGATAGATATTGCCCACCCATAGGTATAGATCTAGGATAAGCGTATATTCCTCCAAACCATACAGCCACTTTTCCACCCCCATAGACGAGATAGATATTGCCCACCCATAGGTATAGATCTAAGATAAGCTTATCTTCCTCCAAACCATACAGCCACTTTTCCACCCCCATAGACGAGATAGATATTGCCCACCCATAGGTATAGATCTAGGATAAGCTTATCTTCCTCCAAATCAGAACCAACTCCATAATGGGAAGAATGTGTAACATAGTAAAACAACATGTGTTTTCTTACTCTTCTACAAACTCAACAGTGACCATAGATCACAGTGTACTCTACCATAGGCTACAGGCCCAAATACATTTCCCCTGCAGCACATTACAGTCTACTACAGTTACGTATGAGGCCCACACAGACACATGCCCACCATAGCTGACCTGAATGTTCTAGCCAGACTGTCACTGGGTACATGTCTCTGGGTTGCCATGACGACCTCCAGCCGCTCACAGCACCTCCGCTGGTAGAGTATAGCTCTGTGTCAGTCAGTGGAGTAGCAGTGGACACCTGTACATAATGCATACACCAGGTAGAGGTTTGAAAACCCTTTAGAGCGGGACATGAGACCGTATAAATAGGATCATCATTATACTTCCTTGCGTGAGAAACATGTGAAACAACGGTTTAAATTTACAACACGAACCACACAGTAATGATATTAAGTCATCTCAGGGATAATTGGGCCCTAGTTAATGTGTGTGTGTGTGTGGGGAGGGAGCTAGTTATGAGATGACAATGATGATGAACTGCCAAAATACAAATATTTCCTGTTGAAGAGAAATATTCCGATTTATGAATCTGTTTCTCTGTTTGTCAAGCAGTTCTACAGTTCTACTGTGGAAGGATTCAGAGAGAGAGAGAGAGAGAGACCATATTCCATCCTGGAATATACAGGGTCTGAAGTCATCTGCCTTTGGACTATAGAGCAGGAACCCAGACTTCACCACTATTAAATACATCAAAGCAGGAACATTTTACATCTGGTTAGAAATAAATGAAGAAATAACCTCAACAGATAAAAATGTTGTCCTGTGTGCTACATACACTCTTAGAAAAAATGTGCTATAGAACCTTAAAGGGTTCTTCGGCTGTCCCCATAGGAGAACCCTTTTTGGTCCTGGTAGAACCTTTTTGGTTCAAGGTAGAAACATTTTGGATTCCATGTAGGACCCTTTCCAGAGAGGGTTCTACATAGAACCCAAAAGGGTTATATGTGGAACCAAAAAGGGTTCTCCTACGGGAACAGCCGAAGAACCGTTTTGGAATGTACAGTACTGTATATCCCCGCACTAGAATCCCCCATACTTTAATAAAGACAGCTTCTCCATCCTAAAGGGGGGGCTCAATCATTTCCAGACCAAGGGACATATCCTAGTCTGTGGAAGCCTAAACACCAGAACTGGTCAAAACCTGACACACTCAGAACACAGGGGACAAAACCCTACCTGGAGGTGGCATCATTCCCTCCCCAATATGCCCAACAACAACGACAAAACAACCAACAAAAACGGGTCACACAACTCCTGCAGTTCTGTCGCACGCTGGGTCTGTACATAGTCAATGGTAGGCTTCGAGGGGACTCCTACGGTAGGTACACCTACAGCTCATGTCTTGGCAGCAGCACTGTAAACTACTTTATCACCGACCTCAACCCAGAGTCTCTCAGAGCGTTCACAGTCAGCCCACTGACACCCATGTCAGATCGCAGCAAAATCACAGCCTACTTGAACAGAACAAAACTAAATAATGAGGCATCAAAGCCATGTAAACTGCATACTATTAAGAAAGTATATAGATAAAAGGAAAGTAGTGTAGAAACCTACCAGAAAACAATTAGCCAACAACAAATTCAATCCCTTTTAGACAATTTCCTGGACACAACGTTTCACTGCAAAAGTGAAGTTGTAAACTTAGCAGTAGAAAGCCTAAACACTAAACAAACAACAACATGAAGAGCTACAGTGCCTTGCGAAAGTATTCGGCCCCCTTGAACTTTGCGACCTTTTGCCACATTTCAGGCTTCAAACATAAAGATATAAAACTGTATTTTTTTGTGAAGAATCAACAACAAGTGGGACACAATCATGAAGTGGAACGACATTTATTGGATATTTCAAACTTTTTTAACAAATCAAAAACTGAAAAATTATTCAGCCCCCTTAAGTTAATACTTTGTAGCGCCACCTTTTGCTGCGATTACAGCTGTAAGTCGCTTGGGGTATGTCTCTATCAGTTTTGCACATCGAGAGACTGACATTCTTTCCCAGTCCTCCTTGCAAAACAGCTCGAGCTCAGTGAGGTTGGATGGAGAGCATTTGTGAATAGCAGTTTTCAGTTCTTTCCACAGATTCTCGATTGGATTCGGGTCTGGACTTTGACTTGGCCATTCTAACACCTGGATATGTTTATTTTTGAACCATTCCATTGTAGATTTTGCTTTATGTTTTGGATCATTGTCTTGTTGGAAGACAAATCTCCGTACCAGTCCCAGGTCTTTTGCAGACTCCATCAGGTTTTCTTCCAGAATGGTCCTGTATTTGGCTCCATCCATCTTCCCATCAATTTTAACCATCTTCCCTGTCCCTGCTGAAGAAAAGCAGGCCCAAACCATGATGCTGCCACCACCATGTTTGACAGTGGGGATGGTGTGTTCAGGGTGATGAGCTGTGTTGCTTTTACGCCAAACATAACGTTTTGCATTGTTGCCAAAAAGTTCAATTTTGGTTTCATCTGACCAGAGCACCTTCTTCCACATGTTTGGTGTGTCTCCCAGGTGGCTTGTGGCAAACTTTAAACGACACTTTTTATGGATATCTTTAAGAAATGGCTTTCTTCTTGCCACTCTTCCATATAGGCCAGATTTGTGCAATATACGACTGATTGTTGTCCTATGGACAGAGTCTCCCACCTCAGCTGTAGATCTCTGCAGTTCATCCAGAGTGATCATGGGCCTCTTGGCTGCATCTCTGATCAGTCTTCTCCTTGTATGAGCTGAAAGTTTAGAGGGACGGCCAGGTCTTGGTAGATTTGCAGTGGTCTGATACTCCTTCCATTTCAATATTATCGCTTGCACAGTGCTCCTTGGGATGTTTAAAGCTTGGGAAATCTTTTTGTTTCCAAATCCGGCTTTAAACTTCTTCAAAACAGTATCTCGGACCTGCCTGGTGTGTTCCTTGTTCTTCATGATGCTCTCTGCGCTTTTAACGGACCTTTGAGACTATCACAGTGCAGGTGCATTTATACGGAGACTTGATTACATACAGGTGGATTGTATTTATCATCATTAGTCATTTAGGTCAACATTGGATCATTCAGAGATCCTCACTGAACTTCTGGAGAGAGTTTGCTGCACTGAAAGTAAAGGGGCTGAATAATTTTGCACGCCCAATTTTTCAGTTTTTGATTTGTTCAAAAAGTTTGAAATATCCAATAAATGTCGTTCCACTTCACGATTGTGTCCCACTTGTTGTTGATTCTTCACAAAAAAATACAGTTTTATATCTTTATGTTTGAAGCCTGAAATGTGGCAAAAGGTCGCAAAGTTCAAGGGGGCCGAATACTTTCGCAAGGCACTGTATCTATCCAAAATGGACATGCATGGATAAACGATTTCTCCCATCTTTTCTGGCACTATAACAAACATCAAAAACAAATTTTCCTTCAGGAAAGTATTCAGAACCATTGACTTTTCCCACATTTCGTTACGTTACACACTTAATCTAAAATGGATTTTTTTTTAAGTATTATCCTCAGCAATCTACACACAATACCCCATAAGGACAAGGCAAAAACAGGTTTTTAGAAATGTTGGCAAATTTATAAAACAAAAAACCCCAGAAATACCTTATTTAAATAAGTATTCAGCCCCTTTGCAATGAGACTTGAAATTGAACTCAGGTGCATCCCGTTTCCATTGATCATCCTTGAGATGTTTCTATAACTTGATTGGAGTCCACCTGTGGGAAATTCAATTGATTCAATTGATTGGACATGATACCTCACATCTCAAAATAGGGCTACTTAATGTTAGATCCCTTACTTCAAAGGCAATTATAGTCAATGAACTAATCACTGATCATAATCTTGATGTGATTGGCCTGACTGAAACATGGCTTAAGCCTGATGAATTTACTGTGTTAAATGAGGCCTCACCTCCTGGCTACACTAGTGACCATATCCCCCCGTGCATCCCGCAAAGGCGGAGGTGTTGCTAACATTTACGATAGCAAATTTCAATTTACAAAAAAAAAAATGACGTTTTCGTCTTTTGAGCTTCTAGTCATGAAATCTATGCAGCCTACTCAATCACTTTTTATAGCTACTGTTTACAGGCCTCCTGGGCCATATACAGCGTTTTTCACTGAGTTCCCTGAATTCCTATCAGACCTTGTAGTCATTGCAGATAATATTCTAATCTTTGGTGACTTTAATATTCACATGGAAAAGTCCACAGACCCACTCCAAAAGGCTTTTGGAGCCATCATCGACTCAGTGGGTTTTGTCCAACATGTCTCTGGACCCACTCACTCTCACAGTCATACGCTGGACCTAGTTTTGTCCCATGGAATAAATGTTGTGGATCTTAATGTTTTTCCTCATAATCCTGGACTATCAGACCACCATTTTATTACGTTTGCAATTGCAACAAATAATCTGCTCAGACCCCAACCAAGGAACATCAAAAGTCGTGCTATAAATTCACAGACAACACAAAGATTCCTTGATGCCCTTCCAGACTCCCTCTGCCTACCCAAGGACGCCAGAGGACAAAAATCCGTTAACCACCTAACTGAGGATCTCAATTTAACCTTGCGCAATACCCTAGATGCAGTTGCACCCCTAAAAACTAAAAAAATGTCTCATAAGAAACTAGCTCCATGGTACACAGAAAATACCCGAGCTCTGAAGCAAGCTTCCAGAAAATTGGAACGGAAATGGCGCCACACCAAACTGGAAGTCTTCCGACTAGCTTGGAAGGATGGTACCGTGCAGTACCGAAGAGCCCTTACTGCTGCTCGATCGTCCTATTTTTCTAACTTAATTGAGGAAAATAAGAACAATCCGAAATTCCTTTTTGATACTGTGGCAAAGCTAACTAAAAAGCAGCATTCCCCAAGAGAGGATGACTTGCACTTTAGCAGTGATAAATTCATGAACTTCTTTGAGGAAAAGATTATGATTATTAGAAAGCAAATTACGGACTCCTCTTTAAACCTGCGTATTCCTCCAAACCTCAGTTGTCCTGAGTCTGCACAACTCTGCCAGGACCTAGGATCAAGAGAGACGCTCAAGTGTTTTAGTACTATATCTCTTGACACAATGATGAAAATAATCATGGCCTCTAAACCTTCAAGCTGCATACTGGACCCTATTCCAACTAAACTACTGAAAGAGCTGCTTCCTGTGCTTGGCCCTCCTATGTTGAACATAATAAACGGCTCTCTATCCACTGGATGTGTACCAAACTCACTAAAAGTGGCAGTAATAAAGCCTCTCTTGAAAAAGCCAAACCTTGACCCAGAAAATATAAAAAACTATCGGCCTATATCGAATCTTCCATTCCTCTCAAAGATTTTAGAGAAGGCTGTTGCGCAGCAACTCACTGCCTTCCTGAAGACAAACAATGTATACGAAATGCTTCAGTCTGGTTTTAGACCCCATCATAGCACTGAGACGGCACTTGTGAAGGTGGTAAATGACATTTTGATGGCATCGGACCGAGGCTCTGCATCTGTCCTCGTGCTCCTAGACCTTAGTGCTGCTTTTGATACCATCGATCACCACATTCTTTTGGAGAGATTGGAAACCCAAATTGGTCTACACGGACATGTTCTGGCCTGGTTTAGGTCTTATCTGTCGGAAAGATATCAGTTTGTCTCTGTGAATGGTTTGTCCTCTGACAAATCAACTGTACATTTTGGTGTTCCTCAAGGTTCTGTTTTAGGACCACTATTGTTTTCACTATATATTTTACCTCTTGGGGATGTTATTCGAAAACATAATGTAAACTTTCACTGCTATGCGGATGACACACAGCTGTACATTTCAATGAAACATGGTGAAGCACCAAAATTGCCCTCGCTAGAAGCATGTGTTTCAGACATAAGGAAGTGGATGGCTGCAAACTTTCTACTATTAAACTCGGACAAAACAGAGATGCTTGTTCTAGGTCCCAAGAAACAAAGAGATCTTCTGTTGAATCTGACAATTAATCTTAATGGTTGTACAGTCGTCTCAAATAAAACTGTGAAGGACCTCGGCGTTACTCTGGACCCTGATCTCTCTTTTGAAGAACACATCAAGACCATTTCGAGGATAGCTTTTTCCATCTACGTAACATTGCAAAAATCAGAAACTTTCTGTCCAAAAATGATGCAGAAAAATTAATCCATGCTTTTGTCACTTCTAGGTTAGACTACTGCAATGCTCTATTTTCCGGCTACCCGGATAAAGCACTAAATAAACTTCAGTTAGTGCTAAATACGGCTGCTAGAATCCTGACTAGAACCAAAAAATTTGATCATATTACTCCAGTGCTAGCCTCTCTACACTGGCTTCCTGTCAAAGCAAGGGCTGATTTCAAGGTTTTACTGCTAACCTACAAAGCATTACATGGGCTTGCTCCTACCTACCTCTCTGATTTGGTCCTGCCGTACATACCTATACGTACGCTACGGTCACAAGACGCAGGCCTCCTAATTGTCCCTAGAATTTCTAAGCAAACAGCTGGAGGCAGGGCTTTCTCCTATAGAGCTCCATTTTTATGGAACGGTCTGCCTACCCATGTCAGAGACGCAAACTCGGTCTCAACCTTTAAGTCTTTACTGAAGACTCATCTCTTCAGTGGGTCATATGATTGAGTGTAGTCTGGCCCAGGAGTGGGAAGGTGAACGGAAAGGCTCTGGAGCAACGAACCGCCCTTGCTGTCTCTGCCTGGCCGGTTCCCCTTTTTCCACTGGGATTCTCTGCCTCTAGCCCTGTTACGGGGGCTGAGTCACTGGCTTGCTGGGGCTCTCTCGTGCCGTCCCTGGGGGGGTGCGTCACCTGGGTGGGTTGATTCACTGTTGTGGTCGGCCTGTCTGGGTCCCCCCTTGGGTTGTACCGTGTCGGAGATCTTTGTGGGCTATACTCGGCCTTGTCTCAGGATGGTAAGTTGGTGGTTGAAGATTTCCCTCTAGTGGTGTGGGGGCTGTGCTTTGGCAAAGTGGGTGGGGTTATATCCTTCCTGTTTGGCCCTGTCCGGGGTGTCCTCGGATGGGGCCACAGTGTCTCCTGACCCCTCCTGTCTCAGCCTCCAGTATTTATGCTGCAGTAGTTTATGTGTCGGGGGGCTAGGGTCAGTTTGTTTATCTGGAGTACTTCTCCTGTCCTATTCGGTGTCCTGTGTAAATCTAAGTGTGCGTTCTCTAATTCTCTCCTTCTCTCTTTCTTTCTCTCTCTCGGAGGACCTGAGCCCTAGAACCATGCCCCAGGACTACCTGACATGATGACTCCTTGCTGTCCCCAGTCCACCTGGCCATGCTGCTGCTCCAGTTTCAACTGGCCTGGGCCCTAGGACCATGTCCCAGGACTACCTGACATGAGGACTCCTTGCTGTCCCCAGTCCACCTGGCCATGCTCCTGCTCCAGTTTCAACTGTTCTGCCTTACTATTATTCAACCATGCTGGTCATTTATGAACATTTGAACATCTTGGCCACGTTCTGTTATAATCTCCACCCGGCACAGCCGGAAGAGGACTGGCCACCCCACATATGCTCTCTCTAATTCTCTCTTTCTTTCTCTCTCTCGGAGGACCTGAGCCCTAGGACCGTGCCCCAGGACTACCTGACATGATGGCTCCTTGCTGTCCCCAGTCCACCTGACTGTGCTGCTGCTCCAGTTTCAACTGTTCTGCCTTATTATTATTTGACCATGCTGGTCATTTATGAACATTTGAACATCTTGGTCATGTTCTGTTATAATCTCTACCCGGCACAGCCAGAAGAGGACTGGCCACCCCACATAGCCCGGTTCCTCTCTAGGTTTCTTCCTAGGTTTTGGCCTTTCTAGGGAGTTTTTCCTAGCCACCGTGCTTTTACACCTGCATTGTTTGCTGTTTGGGGTTTTAGGCTGGGTTTCTGTACAGCACTTTGAGATATCAGCTGACGTACGAAGGGCTATATAAATACATTTGATTTGATTTGATTTGGAAAGGCACACACCTGTCTATATAAGGTCCCACCATTGACAGTGCGTGTCAGAGCAAAAACCAAGCCATGAGGTCGAAGGAATTGTCCGTAGAGCTCCGAAACAGGATTGTGACGAGGCACAGATCTGGGGAAGGGTACCAAAACATTTCAGCAGCATTGAAGGTCCCCAAGAACACAGTGGCCTCCATCATTCTTAAACGGAAAAAGCAAACATTTATAAACATTTATAAAAATAAAACAGTTTTGGCTTAGTCATTATGTGGTATTGTGTGTAGATTAATGGGGGGTGTAAAAAAGTCATTGTCACTTTCCGAAGGCACTGTACATGATCATTAAAAAATCTTAGAGTGAGCTATTAAAGAGAACCAGAACCCACTGGATTCTACAATTACACCGAATTAACAAAATACAAACCTCTCAACCTAAAAAGGCTTGTTCTTGATGGTATCCTAAATAAAATAATAAAATATACAGACCACAAATTCCAGAGGAAATGTCCTCTGGCCTGATGAAACAAAAATATAACTTTTTGGCCATAATGACCATAGTTATGTTTGGAGAAATAAGGGGGATGCTTGCAAGCTGAATAACACCATCCCAACCGTGTAGCACTGGGGTGGCAGCATCATTTTGTGGGGGTGCTTTGCTGCAGGAGGGACTGGTGTACTTCACAAAATAGATGGCATCATGAGAAAGGAAAATTATGTAGCTATATTGAAGCAACATCTCAAGACATCAGTCAGGAAGTTAAAGCTTGGTTGCAAGTGGGTCTTCTAAATGAACAATGACCCCAAGCATACTTCCAAAGTTGTGGCAAAATGGCTTAAGGACAACAAAGTCAAGTTATTGGAGTTGGCCATCACAAAGCCCTGAAAAAGCATGTGCGAGCAAGGAAGCCTACAAACCTGACTCAGTTACACCAGCTCTTTCAGGAGGAATGGGCCAAAATTCACCCAACTTATTATTGTTCTGACATTTTACATTCTTAAAATAAAGTGGTGATCCTAACTGACCTTAGACAGGGAATATTTACTAGGATTAAATGTCAGGACTTGTGAGAAACTAAGGTTAAGGTGTATATAAACTTCTGACTTCAACTGTATGCACCTAAAATTGGCAACAATTTGTTTTTGCCCCACCCTCTTCAACATTTATACCAACAAATTGATGAGGGCTCAGTCGGCAGGTAGCCTAGTGGTTATTTCATTGGACTAGTAACCGAAAGGTAAAATAATTATAATAATTAAGCAGCACCTAGATCTTCTGCAGATTCTGTCAGACTTGGGCCCTGACAGTTAATCTCAGTAAGGCAAAAATAATGGTGTTCCAAAAAAGGTCCAGTTTCCAGCACTACAAATACAAATTCCACCTAGACACTGTTGCCCTAGATCAGACAAAACAATATACCTACCGTGGCCTACACACCAGCACCACAGAAGCCCTCTATAGTTGTGAGGTCTTGGGTCCTCTCACAAACAAATAATTCACTAACCCCAAATTGAGACTCCATGCAGAATTATGAAAAAATGTGTACAACGTAAAACTGCAAATAATGCATTCAGAGCAGAATTGGGACGATTCCTGCTAATTAGAGCAATTAACTTCCACAACCACCTAAAAGGAAGCGATTCTCAAACCTTCCATTACAATGCCCTCACCTACAGAGAGATGAACCTGGAGAAGAGTCCCCTCAGCCAGCTGGTCTGGGACTCTGTTCACAACAGGACAGCAACACAATTAGACCCAACCAAATCATGAGAAAACAAAAAGACAATTACTTGACACATTGGAAAGAATCAACAAAAAACTGAGCAAACAGTAGCAGAATACCTGACCACTGTGACTGACCCAACATTAAGAAAAGCTTTGACTATGTACAGACTCAGTGAGCTTTGCTTTTGAGAGGTCACCATCGGCAGACCTGGCTCTCAAGAAAAGACAGGCTATGCGCACTGTCATGACATTGGCCTGGGGGTAGGTTTATGACAGTCATAAATACCTCTTCCCCCCTTTTTCCTCTCTCTACCCTACTGATGTTACATTTGCAAAACCCTTGGTTAACATAGAGATTCTGGGAACATCAGAAGGTGGGGGGAAATGAACTATATTCTGGTAATCCGACCAATTGAACATATGCGGTGGTACTTAATGAATATGATGTCAGTTCGGTTGTCATCTGAGACATTCTCATCAATGATAAGATGACATAAACTCTACAGTGGAAAGTCTACACATCAGAGTTATCGGATTCACATGGAATTGTTGTTCAATTTAAATGTTTGAATATGAAATTATTTGTGATGGGATGAAATGTGATTTTAGCTTCTAAAATTTGAGATTTGGGTATTCATAAGGTAGGGCTCTGCTCAATCAGTGGCCCGCCCCTGTGAAGGGACATGGGCTATAAAACTTTTCAAACACGCCCTCCTCCCCCTTCCCATATAAAGCCTTGACGACAATATAACCTCCTGTTCCGAGGACGTGAGGACAACGGTCCGATGTCAGAATGGTTCAGATAATAACTACAGAACGAAGCCAACATCAGCGTGAGCTTTGGTTGCGAATGGTATGAACTTTGAACTCTTATTCACTACAGAAGCGATACCTCCTAGCCGTTGAGTTAGCAACAGCCGCTGCAAACAAGGGTTAGGAAGGAACAGACAGAGTATCCCGTCTATCACACAACGACATTACTACAACGTATCCAGTTGACATTCTTCAAAGGATAAAGGACTCGGTTGGGCAACACGGCCTTCCAATTTACCACCACCCTACCGAAGCGCAGCTCAGAGTAAATATTTATTGCATTTTCCTTTTCCAAATGGGCGGTCATTTAGAATGCATAAGATACTGAATTTACGATAGCACAGCTTCGCCCTTTGTTCCTCAGTCTTCCCGCTCTTTCACTCAAACCCAGCCCTTTTCTTTTGTGTAACAAGCTGCCATATCTGTTCCGCCCGCTAGGGACGTTTTCCTTTATGGCGTAATTTGTCATCAAGTTATGATTTAATTATGTGTATGTGTAATTCTGTGTGATTAGTTAGGTATTTAGTAAATAAATAATTAAACCCAATTTTGTATTGCTGATTCAACTTGTTAGCCAGGGTTCGTGCAGATAACCAAGAATTTACAACTTTCAGATGAGACTGAATTAAGATGACGATTAATATTGACTGCTATTGATGTAAAATATTACTAGGTCTTTAAGAGTTTATTCGGAAGATAACAGCTCTATAAATATTATTTTGTGATGCCCCGACTCTCTAGTTAATTACATTTACACGATTAGCTCAATCAGGTAATATTAATTACGGATAAATTATTTTATAGAACAGCATGTCATATCACTTAATCCGGCATAGCCAAAGACACAACAACACACTGCCCACAAAATGAGGTGGAAACCAAGCTGCACTTCCTAACCTCCTGCCAAATGTATGACCATATTGGAGATACATACAGAGCATTCAGAAAGTATTCATGCCCCTTGACTTATTCCACATGATGTGTTACAACCGGAAATGTTTGATGTGTTGCAACCTGAATTCATGGATTAAATTGATTTACACACAATACCCCATAATGAAAACATGATTTTTGAAACGTTTGCTAATTTATTGAAAATTAAATACAGAAATATCTCAATTACATAAGTATTCACACACCTGAGTCAATACATGTTAGCGATTACGAGCTGTGAGTCTTTCTGGGAAATCTCTAACAGTTTTCCACATGTTGATTGTATAATATTTGCACATTATTATTTTAAAAATGATTCAAACTCTGTCAGGTTGGTTGATCATGGCTAGACCACCATCTTCAAGTCTTGCCATAGATCTTCAAAATTGTAAGTAGGCCACATTTAATGTTGTCTTGGTAAGCAACTCCAGTGTATATTTGGCCTTGTGTTTTAGGTTATTTTCCTGCTGAGAGGTGAATTTGTCTCCCTTTGTCTGGTGGAAAGTAGACTGAACCAGGTTTTCCTCTAGGATTTTGCCTGTGCTTAACTTTATTCCATTCCTTTTTACTCTACAAAACTCCCCAGTCCTTGCCTATGACAAGCATACCCATAACATGATGCACCCACCACCATGATTGAACATATGAAGGTGGTACTCAGTGATGTGTTGTGCTGGATTTGCCCCAAACATAATATTCAGGACATAAAGTTAATTTCTTTGCCACGTTTTGCAGTTTTACTTTAGTGCCTTGCTGCAAACTGGATGTATGTTTTGGAATATTTCTTTCCTGTGCAGGCTTCCCTCTTTTCACTCTGTCCTTTAGGTTAATATTATAGAGTAACTACAATGTTGTTGATCCATTCTCAGTTTTCTCCTATCACAGCCATTAAACTCGAATGGTTTTAAAGTCACCATTGGCCTCATGGTTAAATCCCTGAGCGGGGTCCTTCTTCTCCTGCAACTGAGCTAGGAGGGACGCCTGTATCTTTGTCGTGACTGGGTGTATTGATACAAAGTGTAATTAATAACCATGCTCAAAGAGTTATTTAATTTCTGCTTTTTTTATTTGACCCATTTACCAATAGGTGCCCTTCTTTGCATTGGAAAACCTCCCTGTTCTTTGTGGTTCGATCAGTGTTTGAAATTCACTGCTTGACTGAGGGACCTGACAGATAATTGTACAGTATGTGTCGGTTACAGAGATGAGGTAGTCATTCAAAAGGTAGTCGTTCATGTTAAACTCTATTATTGCACACAGAGTCTGTGTAACTTATTATGTGACTTGTTAAGCACGTTTACTCCTGAACTTATTTAGGCTGGCCATAACAAAGGGGTTGAACACTTACTGACTAAAGACATTTCAGCTTTTCATTTTAAATTAATTTGCAAACATTTCTAAAAACATAATTCCACTTTGACATTATAGGGTATTGTGCGTTGGCCAGTGAAACAAAATATCAATTTATTCCAAATACAAATTCAGGCTGTCACGCAACAAAATGTGGAAAGGTCAAGGGGTGTGAATATTTTCTGAAGGCACTATATTTCCCTCAGATTACAGCCCCACAAAGAATTTGAAAACCAATCCAATCTCCCATATCTATTAGGTGAAATACAACAGTGTGCCACCTCAACAGCAAGATTTGTGACCTGGAGCACAAACACCATTGTAAATAAAACCTATATTTATCTGCTAATTTATATGACCTTTCATACCTCAACTATTTGCATTGTTACATAGCACTGTGCATAGCCAGCAATATAACATTTGAAATGTCTATATTCTTTTAAAACTTTTGTGAGCGTAATGTTTATTATTCATTTCTGATGGTTTATTTCCTTTCCATGTTGTTTGTCTATTTGACTTAGGCAATGTAAACATATTTCCCATGTAAATAATCACCTTTGAATTGATTTGAGGGAGTAAAATAGAGATTGTGCTGATTCAATGGTAACTCAGTCTACTCTCCACAGCGATAATCATTTGCACGTGTTCTCCATTTCTCTACAATGCCAAGTTACTATAACACTGTCTGAATGTGTGATGCACAGACACTGCCTGGGGTAGAGGATCTGTCTCTCTGAGTGTGTGAAAATGAAGAAGTTAAACTGTGGTTTTGAATATAAACCAGATATGTCAGTGAGTGGGGAGGTGGATGCTGATTCCGAACATGTTGTGTACTACATCTGAGGAATCATTCAAGTTTTGGTAAGTCAGTGAGATAAGCTGGGTGTGGTTATTGGGAAGGTATTTGAGGATGATGCTAGCAATGACTGTCGTTATGGGTTGCAGGTGATAATCAGTTTTACTTTGTCCACACTAAGGAGTATCACTTTGGGTAGAGAACAACACAGAGAGAGAGACAGAGAGGGAGCGAGGGACAGCAAATGAGAGGTAGAGAGAAAGACAAAGAACAACACAGAGAGGGAGCGAGGGAGAGCAACAGATAGGTAGAGAGAAAGACAAAAGACCAACACAGAGAGGGAGTGAGGGAGAGCAACAGAGAGGTAGAGAGAAAGACAAAGACCAACACAGAGAGGGAGCGAGGGAGAGCGACAGAGAGGTAGAGACAAAGACCAACACAGAGAGAGAGACAGAGAGGGAGCGAGGGAGAGCAACAGAGAGGTAGAGAGAAAGACAAAGATCAACACAGAGAGAGAGCGAGAGAGGGAGCGAGGGAGAGCAACAGAGAGGTAGAGAGAAAGACAAAGACCAACACAGAGAGAGACAGAGAGGGAGCGAGGGAGAGCAACAGAGAGGTAGAGAGAAAGACAAAGACCAACAGAGAGAGAGAGACAGAGAGGGAGCGAGGGAGAGCAACAGAGAGGTAGAGAGAAAGACAAAGACCAACACACAGAGAGAGAGACAGAGAGGGAGCGAGGGAGTGCAACAGAGAGGTACAGAGAAAGACAAAGACCAACACACAGAGAGAGAGACAGAGAGGGAGCGAGGGAGAGTAACAGAGATGTAGAGAGAAAGACAAAGACCAACACAGTGAGACAGACAGAGAGGGGGCGAGGGAGAGCAACAGAGAGGTAGAGAGAAAGACAAAGACCAACACAGAGAGGGAGCGAGGGAGAGCGACAGAGAGGTAGAGAGAAAGACAAAGACCAACAGACAGACAGAGAGACAGAGAGGGAGCGAGGGAGAGCAACAGAGAGGTAGAGAGAAAGACAAAGACCAACACACAGAGAGAAAGACAGAGAGGGAGTGAGGGAGAGCAACAGAGAGGTAGAGAGAAAGACAAAGACCAACACACAGAGAGAGAGACAGAGAGGGAGCGAGGGAGAGCAACAGAGAGGTAGAGAGAAAGACAAAGACCAACACACAGAGAGAGAGACAGAGAGGGAGCGAGGGAGAGCAACAGAGATGTAGAGAGAAAGACAAAGACCAACACAGAGAGGGAGCGAGGGAGAGCAACAGAGAGGTAGAGAGAAAGACAAAGACCAACACACAGACAGAGAGACAGAGAGGGAGCGAGGGAGAGCAACAGAGAGGTAGAGAGAAAGACAAAGACCAACACACAGAGAGAGAGACAGAGAGGGAGCGAGGGAGAGCAACAGAGATGTAGAGAGAAAGACAAAGACCAACACAGTGAGAGAGACAGAGAGGGGGCGAGGGAGAGCAACAGAGAGGTAGAGAGAAAGACAAAGACCAACACAGAGAGGGAGCGAGGGAGAGCGACAGAGAGGTAGAGAGAAAGACAAAGACCAACAGAGAGAGAGAGACAGAGAGGGAGCGAGGGAGAGCAACAGAGAAGTAGAGAGAAAGACAAAGACCAACACAGAGAGAGAGACAGAGAGGGAGCGAGGGAGAGCAACAGAGAGGTAGAGAGAAAGACAAAGACCAACACAGAGAGAGACAGAGAGGGAGCGAGGGAGAGCAACAGAGAGTTAGAGAGAAAGACAAAGACCAACAGAGAGAGAGAGACAGAGAGGGAGAGCGACAGAGAGGTAGAGAGAAAGACAAAGATCAACACAGAGAGGGAGCGAGGAGAGCAACAGAGAGGTAGAGAAAGACAAAGACCAACAGAGAGAGAGAGACAGAGAGGGAGCGAGGGAGAGCAACAGAGAAGTAGAGAGAAAGACAAAGACCAACACAGAGAGAGAGACAGAGAGGGAGCGAGGGAGAGCAACAGAGAGGTAGAGAGAAAGACAAAGACCAACACAGAGAGAGACAGAGAGGGAGCGAGGGAGAGCAACAGAGAGTTAGAGAGAAAGACAAAGACCAACAGAGAGAGAGACAGAGAGGGAGCGAGGGAGAGCAACAGAGAAGTAGAGAGAAAGACAAAGACCAACACAGAGAGAGAGACAGAGAGGGAGCGAGGGAGAGCAACAGAGGTAGAGAGAAAGACAAAGACCAACACAGAGAGAGACAGAGAGGGAGCGAGGAGAGCAACAGAGAGTTAGAGAGAAAGACAAAGACCAACAGAGAGAGAGAGACAGAGAGGGAGAGCGACAGAGAGGTAGAGAGAAAGACAAAGATCAACACAGAGAGGGAGCGAGGGAGAGCAACAGAGAGGTAGAGAGAAAGACAAAGACCAACAGAGAGAGAGAGACAGAGAGGGAGCGAGGGAGAGCAACAGAGAAGTAGAGAGAAAGACAAAGACCAACACAGAGAGAGAGACAGAGAGGGAGCGAGGGAGAGCAACAGAGAGGTAGAGAGAAAGACAAAGACCAACACAGAGAGAGACAGAGAGGGAGCGAGGGAGAGCAACAGAGAGTTAGAGAGAAAGACAAAGACCAACAGAGAGAGAGAGACAGAGAGGGAGAGCGACAGAGAGGTAGAGAGAAAGACAAAGACCAACACAGAGAGGGAGCGAGGGAGAGCGACAGAGAGGTAGAGAGAAAGACAAAGACCAACAGAGAGAGAGAGACAGAGAGGGAGCGAGGGAGAGCAACAGAGAAGTAGAGAGAAAGACAAAGACCAACACAGAGAGAGAGACAGAGAGGGAGCGAGGGAGAGCAACAGAGAGGTAGAGAGAAAGACAAAGACCAACACAGAGAGAGACATAGAGGGAGCGAGGGAGAGCAACAGAGAGTTAGAGAGAAAGACAAAGACCAACAGAGAGAGAGAGACAGAGAGGGAGAGCGACAGAGAGGTAGAGAGAAAGACAAAGATCAACACAGAGAGGGAGCGAGGGAGAGCAACAGAGAGGTAGAGAGAAAGACAAAGACCAACACAGGGAGAGAGACAGAGAGGGAGCGAGGGAGAGCAACAGAGCTACAGAGAAAGACAAAGACCAACACAGTGAGAGAGACAGAGAGGGAGCGAGGAGAGCAACAGAGAGGAGGAGAGAAAGACAAAGACCAACACACAGAGAGAGAGACAGAGAGGGAGCGAGGGAGAGCAACAGAGAGGTAGAGAGAAAGACAAAGACCAACACACAGAGAGAGAGACAGAGAGGGAGCGAGGGAGAGCAACAGAGAGGTACAGAGAAAGAGAAAGACCAACACACAGAGAGAGAGACAGAGAGGGAGCGAGGGAGAGATACAGAGATGTAGAGAGAAAGACAAAGACCAACACAGTGAGAGAGACAGAGAGGGGGCGAGGGAGAGCAACAGAGAGGTAGAGAGAAAGACAAAGACCAACACAGAGAGGGAGCAAGGGGGAGAGCGACAGAGAGGTAGAGAGAAAGACAAAGACCAACAGAGAGAGACAGAGAGAGGAGCGAGGAGAGCAACAGAGAGGTAGGAGAAAGACAAAGCAGACAGAGAGGGACAGAGAGGAGAGGTAGAGAGAAAGACAAAGACCAACACACAGAGAGAGACAGAGAGGGAGCGAGGGAGAGCAACAGAGAGGTAGAGAGAAAGACAAAGACCAACACACAGAGAGAGACAGAGAGGGAGCGAGGGAGAGCAACAGAGATGTAGAGAGAAAGACAAAGACCAACACAGTGAGAGAGAGAGAGGGGCGAGGGAGAGCAACAGAGAGGTAGAGAGAAAGACAAAGACCAACAGAGGGAGAGGGAGAGAGCAGACAGAGAGGCGAGGGAGAGCAACAGAGAGAGAAAGAGAGAAAGACAAAGGGACCAACACAGAGAGAGAAAGACAAAGACCAAACAGAGAGAGAGACAGAGAGGGAGAGGGAGAGCAACAGAGAGGTAGCGAGAAAGACAAAGACCAACACAGTGAGAGAGACAGAGGGAGCGAGGGAGAGCAAATGAGGTAGAGAGAAAGACAAAGACCAACAGAGAGAGAGAGAGAGGGAGCGAGGGAGAGCAACAGAGATGTAGAGAGAAAGACAAAGACCAACACAGAGAGGGAGCGAGGGAGAGCAACAGAGAGGTAGAGAGAAAGACAAAGACCAACACACAGACAGAGAGACAGAGAGGGAGCGAGGGAGAGCAACAGAGAGGTAGAGAGAAAGACAAAGACCAACACAGAGAGAGAGACAGAGAGGGAGCGAGGGAGAGCAACAGAGAGGTAGAGAGAAAGACAAAGACCAACACAGAGAGAGACAGAGAGGGAGCGAGGGAGAGCAACAGAGAGTTAGAGAGAAAGACAAAGACCAACAGAGAGAGAGAGACAGAGAGGGAGAGCGAAAGAGAGGTAGAGAGAAAGACAAAGATCAACACAGAGAGGGAGCGAGGGAGAGCAACAGAGAGTTAGAGAGAAAGACAAAGACCAACAGAGAGAGAGAGACAGAGAGGGAGAGCGACAGAGAGGTAGAGAGAAAGACAAAGACCAACACAGAGAGGGAGCGAGGGAGAGCGACAGAGAGGTAGAGAGAAAGACAAAGACCAACAGAGAGAGAGAGACAGAGAGGGAGAGCGAGGGAGAGCAACAGAGAGGTAGAGAGAAAGACAAAGACCAACACACACAGAGAGAGAGACAGAGAGGGAGCGAGGAGAGCAACAGAGAGGTAGAGAGAAAGACAAAGACCAACACACAGAGAGAGAGACAGAGAGGGAGCGAGGGAGAGCAACAGAGAGGTACAGAGAAAGAGAAAGACCAACACACAGAGAGAGAGACAGAGAGGGAGCGAGGGAGAGATACAGAGATGTAGAGAGAAAGACAAAGACCAACACAGTGAGAGAGACAGAGAGGGGGCGAGGGAGAGCAACAGAGAGGTAGAGAGAAAGACAAAGACCAACACAGAGAGGGAGCAAGGGAGAGCGACAGAGAGGTAGAGAGAAAGACAAAGACCAACAGAGAGAGAGAGACAGAGAGGGAGCGAGGGAGAGCAACAGAGAGGTAGAGAGAAAGACAAAGACCAACACACAGAGAGAGAGACAGAGAGGGAGCGAGGGAGAGCAACAGAGAGGTAGAGAGAAAGACAAAGACCAACACACAGAGAGAGACAGAGAGGGAGCGAGGGAGAGCAACAGAGATGTAGAGAGAAAGACAAAGACCAACACAGTGAGAGAGACAGAGAGGGGGCGAGGGAGAGCAACAGAGAGGTAGAGAGAAAGACAAAGACCAACACAGAGAGGGAGCGAGGGAGAGCAACAGAGAGGTAGAGAGAAAGACAAAGACCAACAGAGAGAGAGAGACAGAGAGGGAGCGAGGGAGAGCAACAGAGAAGTAGAGAGAAAGACAAAGACCAACACAGAGAGAGACAGAGAGGGAGCGAGGGAGAGCAACAGAGAGGTAGCGAGAAAGACAAAGACCAACACAGTGAGAGAGACAGAGGGAGCGAGGGAGAGCAAATGAGGTAGAGAGAAAGACAAAGACCAACAGAGAGAGAGAGAGGGAGCGAGGGAGAGCAACAGAGATGTAGAGAGAAAGACAAAGACCAACACAGAGAGGGAGCGAGGGAGAGCAACAGAGAGGTAGAGAGAAAGACAAAGACCAACACACAGACAGAGAGACAGAGAGGGAGCGAGGGAGAGCAACAGAGAGGTAGAGAGAAAGACAAAGACCAACACAGAGAGAGACAGAGAGGGAGCGAGGGAGAGCAACAGAGAGGTAGAGAGAAAGACAAAGACCAACACAGAGAGAGACAGAGAGGGAGCGAGGGAGAGCAACAGAGAGTTAGAGAGAAAGACAAAGACCAACAGAGAGAGAGACAGAGAGGGAGAGCGAAAGAGAGGTAGAGAGAAAGACAAAGATCAACACAGAGAGGGAGCGAGGGAGAGCAACAGAGAGGTAGAGAGAAAGACAAAGACCAACAGAGAGAGAGAGACAGAGAGGGAGCGAGGAGAGCAACAGAGAAGTAGAGAGAAAGACAAAGACCAACACAGAGAGAGAGACAGAGAGGGAGCGAGGGAGAGCAACAGAGAGGTAGAGAGAAAGACAAAGACCAACACAGAGAGAGACAGAGAGGGAGCGAGGAGAGCAACAGAGAGTTAGAGAGAAAGACAAAGACCAACAGAGAGAGAGACAGAGAGGGAGCGAGGGAGAGCAACAGAGAAGTAGAGAGAAAGACAAAGACCAACACAGAGAGAGAGACAGAGAGGGAGCGAGGGAGAGCAACAGAGAGGTAGAGAGAAAGACAAAGACCAACACAGAGAGAGACAGAGAGGGAGCGAGGGAGAGCAACAGAGAGTTAGAGAGAAAGACAAAGACCAACAGAGAGAGAGACAGAGAGGGAGAGCGACAGAGAGGTAGAGAGAAAGACAAAGATCAACACAGAGAGGGAGCGAGGGAGAGCAACAGAGAGGTAGAGAGAAAGACAAAGACCAACAGAGAGAGAGAGACAGAGAGGGAGCGAGGGAGAGCAACAGAGAAGTAGAGAGAAAGACAAAGACCAACACAGAGAGAGAGACAGAGAGGGAGCGAGGGAGAGCAACAGAGAGGTAGAGAGAAAGACAAAGACCAACACAGAGAGAGACAGAGAGGGAGCGAGGGAGAGCAACAGAGAGTTAGAGAGAAAGACAAAGACCAACAGAGAGAGAGAGACAGAGAGGGAGAGCGACAGAGAGGTAGAGAGAAAGACAAAGACCAACACAGAGAGAGGGAGCGAGGAGAGCGACAGAGAGGTAGAGAGAAAGACAAAGACCAACAGAGAGAGAGAGACAGAGAGGGAGCGAGGGAGAGCAACAGAGAAGTAGAGAGAAAGACAAAGACCAACACAGAGAGAGAGACAGAGAGGGAGCGAGGGAGAGCAACAGAGAGGTAGAGAGAAAGACAAAGACCAACACAGAGAGAGACAGAGAGGGGGAGCGAGGGGAGAGCAACAGAGAGTTAGAGAGAAAGACAAAGACCAACAGAGAGAGAGAGACAGAGAGGGAGAGCGACAGAGAGGTAGAGAGAAAGACAAAGATCAACACAGAGAGGGAGCGAGGGAGAGCAACAGAGAGGTAGAGAGAAAGACAAAGACCAACAGAGAGAGTGAGACAGAGAGGGAGCGAGGGAGAGCAACAGAGAAGTAGAGAGAAAGACAAAGACCAACACAGAGAGAGAGAGACAGAGAGGGAGCGAGGGAGAGCAACAGAGAGGTAGAGAGAAAGACAAAGACCAACACAGAGAGAGACAGAGAGGGAGCGAGGGAGAGCAACAGAGAGTTAGAGAGAAAGACAAAGACCAACAGAGAGAGAGAGACAGAGAGGGAGAGCGACAGAGAGGTAGAGAAAGACAAAGATCAACACAGAGAGGGAGCGAGGGAGAGCAACAGAGAGGTAGAGAGAAAGCCAAAGACCAACACAGGGAGAGAGACAGAGAGGGAGCGAGGGAGAGCAACAGAGCTACAGAGAAAGACAAAGACCAACACAGTGAGAGAGACAGAGAGGGAGCGAGGGAGAGCAACAGAGAGGTAGAGAGAAAGACAAAGACCAACACACAGAGAGAGAGACAGAGAGGGAGCGAGGGAGAGCAACAGAGAGGTAGAGAGAAAGACAAAGACCAACACACAGAGAGAGAGACAGAGAGGGAGCGAGGGAGAGCAACAGAGAGGTACAGAGAAAGAGAAAGACCAACACACAGAGAGAGAGACAGAGAGGGAGCGAGGGAGAGATACAGAGATGTAGAGAGAAAGACAAAGACCAACACAGTGAGAGAGACAGAGAGGGGGCGAGGGAGAGCAACAGAGAGGTAGAGAGAAAGACAAAGACCAACACAGAGAGGGAGCGAGGAGAGCGACAGAGAGGTAGAGAAAGACAAAGACCAACAGAGAGAGAGAGACAGAGAGGGAGCGAGGGAGAGCAACAGAGAGGTAGAGAGAAAGACAAAGACCAACACACAGAGAGAGAGACAGAGAGGGAGCGAGGGAGAGCAACAGAGAGGTAGAGAGAAAGACAAAGACCAACACACAGAGAGAGACAGAGAGGGAGCGAGGGAGAGCAACAGAGATGTAGAGAGAAAGACAAAGACCAACACAGTGAGAGAGACAGAGAGGGGGCGAGGGAGAGCAACAGAGAGGTAGAGAGAAAGACAAAGACCAACACAGAGAGGGGGCGAGGGAGAGCAACAGAGAAGTAGAGAGAAAGACAAAGACCAACAGAGAGAGAGAGACAGAGAGGGAGCGAGGGAGAGCAACAGAGAAGTAGAGAGAAAGACAAAGACCAACACAGAGAGAGAGACAGAGAGGGAGCGAGGGAGAGCAACAGAGAAGTAGAGAGAAAGACAAAGACCAACACAGAGAGAGAGACAGAGAGGGAGCGAGGGAGAGCAACAGAGAGGTAGCGAGAAAGACAAAGACCAACACAGAGAGAGAGACAGAGAGGGAGCGAGGGAGAGCAACAGAGAGTTAGAGAGAAAGACAAAGACCAACAGAGAGAGAGAGACAGAGAGGGAGAGCGACAGAGAGGTAGAGAGAAAGACAAAGATCAACACAGAGAGGGAGCGAGGGAGAGCAACAGAGAGGTAGAGAGAAAGCCAAAGACCAACACAGGGAGAGAGACAGAGAGGGAGCGAGGGAGAGCAACAGAGAGGTAGAGAGAAAGACAAAGACCAACAGAGAGAGAGAGAGAGAGGGAGCGAGGGAGAGCAACAGAGAGGTAGAGAGAAAGACAAAAACCAACACAGAGAGAGAGACAGAGAGGGAGCGAGGGAGAGCAAAGGAGAGGTAGAGAGAAAGACAAAAACCAACACAGTGAGAGAGACAGAGGGAGCGAGGGAGAGCAAATGAGGTAGAGAGAAAGACAAAGACCAACAGAGAGAGAGAGAGAGAGGGAGCGAGGGAGAGCAACAGAGAGGTAGAGAGAAAGACAAAAACCAACACAGAGAGAGAGACAGAGAGGGAGCGAGGGAGAGCATATCAGAGGTAGAGAGAAAGACAAAGACCAACACAGTGAGAGAGACAGAGGGGGCGAGGGAGAGCAACAGAGAGGTAGAGAGAAAGACAAAGACCAACACAGAGAGAGAGAGACAGAGGGGGCGAGGGAGAGCAACAGAGAGGTAGAGAGAAAGACAAAGACCAACACACAGAGAGAGAGACAGAGAGGGAGCGAGGGAGAGCAAATGAGGTAGAGAGAAAGACAAAGACCAACACAGAGAGAGAGACAGAGGGGGCGAGGGAGAGCAACAGAGAGGTAGAGAGAAAGACAAAGACCAACACAGAGAGAGAGAGACAGAGAGGGAGCGCAACAGAGGTAGAGAGAAAGACAAAGACCAACACAGAGAGGGAGCGAGGGAGAGCGACAGAGAGGTAGAGAGAAAGACAAAGACCAACACAGAGAGAGACAGAGAGGGGGCGAGGGAGAGCAACAGAGAGGTAGAGAGAAAGACAAAGACCAACACAGAGAGAGACAGAGAGGGAGCGAGGGAGAGCGACAGAGAGGTAGAGAGAAAGACAAAGACCAACACAGAGAGGGAGCGAGGAAGAGCAACAGAGAGGTAGAGAGAAAGACAAAGACCAACACAGAGAGAGAGACAGAGAGGGAGCGAGGGAGAGCGACAGAGAGGTAGAGAGAAAGACAAAGACCAACACAGAGAGGGAGCGAGGGAGAGCGACAGAGAGGTAGAGAGAAAGACAAAGACCAACACAGTGAGAGAGACAGAGAGGGGGCGAGGGAGAGCAACAGAGAGGTAGAGAGAAAGACAAAGACCAACACAGAGAGGGGGCGAGGGAGAGCAACAGAGAAGTAGAGAGAAAGACAAAGACCAACAGAGAGAGAGAGACAGAGAGGGAGCGAGGGAGAGCAACAGAGAAGTAGAGAGAAAGACAAAGACCAACACAGAGAGAGAGACAGAGAGGGAGCGAGGGAGAGCAACAGAGAAGTAGAGAGAAAGACAAAGACCAACACAGAGAGAGACAGAGAGGGAGCGAGGGAGAGCAACAGAGAGGTAGCGAGAAAGACAAAGACCAACACAGAGAGAGAGACAGAGGGAGCGAGGGAGAGCAACAGAGAGTTAGAGAAAGACAAAGACCAACAGAGAGAGAGAGACAGAGGGAGAGCGACAGAGAGGTAGAGAGAAAGACAAAGATCAACACAGAGAGGGAGCGAGGGAGAGCAACAGAGAGGTAGAGAGAAAGCCAAAGACCAACACAGGGAGAGAGACAGAGAGGGAGCGAGGGAGAGCAACAGAGAGGTAGAGAGAAAGACAAAGACCAACAGAGAGAGAGAGAGAGAGGGAGCGAGGGAGAGCAACAGAGAGGTAGAGAGAAAGACAAAAACCAACACAGAGAGAGAGACAGAGAGGGAGCGAGGGAGAGCAAAGGAGAGGTAGAGAGAAAGACAAAAACCAACACAGTGAGAGAGACAGAGGGAGCGAGGGAGAGCAAATGAGGTAGAGAGAAAGACAAAGACCAACAGAGAGAGAGAGAGAGAGGGAGCGAGGGAGAGCAACAGAGAGGTAGAGAGAAAGACAAAAACCAACACAGAGAGAGAGACAGAGAGGGAGCGAGGGAGAGCATATCAGAGGTAGAGAGAAAGACAAAGACCAACACAGTGAGAGAGACAGAGGGGGCGAGGGAGAGCAACAGAGAGGTAGAGAGAAAGACAAAGACCAACACAGAGAGAGAGACAGAGGGGGCGAGGGAGAGCAACAGAGAGGTAGAGAGAAAGACAAAGACCAACACACAGAGAGAGAGACAGAGAGGGAGCGAGGGAGAGCAAATGAGGTAGAGAGAAAGACAAAGACCAACACAGAGAGAGAGACAGAGGGGGCGAGGGAGAGCAACAGAGAGGTAGAGAGAAAGACAAAGACCAACACAGAGAGAGAGAGACAGAGAGGGAGCGCAACAGAGGTAGAGAGAAAGACAAAGACCAACACAGAGAGGGAGCGAGGGAGAGCGACAGAGAGGTAGAGAGAAAGACAAAGACCAACACAGAGAGAGACAGAGAGGGGGCGAGGGAGAGCAACAGAGAGGTAGAGAGAAAGACAAAGACCAACACAGAGAGAGACAGAGAGGGAGCGAGGGAGAGCGACAGAGAGGTAGAGAGAAAGACAAAGACCAACACAGAGAGGGAGCGAGGAAGAGCAACAGAGAGGTAGAGAGAAAGACAAAGACCAACACAGAGAGAGAGACAGAGAGGGAGCGAGGGAGAGCGACAGAGAGGTAGAGAGAAAGACAAAGACCAACACAGAGAGGGAGCGAGGGAGAGCGACAGAGAGGTAGAGAGAAAGACAAAGACCAACACAGTGAGAGAGACAGAGAGGGAGACAGAGAGGGAGCGAGGGAGAGCAACAGAGAGGTAGAGAGAAAGACAAAGACCAACACAGTGAGAGAGACAGAGAGGGAGCGAGGGAGCAACAGAGAGGTAGAGAGAAAGACAAAGACCAACACAGAGAGAGAGACAGAGAGGGAGCGAGGGAGAGCAACAGAGAGGTAGAGAGAAAGACAAAGACCAACACAGAGAGAGAGACAGAGAGGGAGCGAGGGAGAGCAACAGAGAGGTAGAGAGAGAGAGAAAGAGCAACACAGAGATAGAAATAGAGGGCTACAATCTAAGATGTAAGGTTTACCAGGTGAAGTTCTCGATATTCTGACGTGACTCATAACTGTGCACCTGTAAATTACAGCCAGAGCCAGGCTGAGGCTGGACAGGCCAATGTTGAACCACATCAATTCCTGTGTTCTGTCAGAGTCAAACCTGTACACTGTGTTCCTGGGCACTGTCACACAGTACACCGCTGTCACACAATACACTGCTGTCATTGAATCTAATAATAATAATATAATATATAATATAATAATATATATAATATAATATATGCCATTTAGGAGACACTTTTATCCAAAGCGACTTACAGTCATGTGTGCATACATTCTACGTATGGGTGGTCCCGGGAATCGAACCCACTACCCTGGCGTTACAAGCGCCATGCTCTACCAACTGAGCTACAGAAGGACCACACTAATAACGTACTGTTCCAACCCCAGACACTGGCCAACAGGCCTGGGTTCAAATACTATTTGACATCTTTCAAACACTTTAGCTGGGCTTGATTGAGCTTGCTTTGCGCAACTGAACAAATAGAATAGTCGTGTAAGTGCAAACCCTGCTCATATGGCATTACAGGCTTCTTCTAAAGCAAAGGCTAAAAGTACTTGAAAGATTTCAGATAGCATTTGAATCCAGATTTGCTGGCCAACCTATCCCTCTCTCACTCTGCAGTATTGGGACGAAGCCTTGGTTGGCTTGGCTCTACTCCATCCACTACCAGGAAAATGGATTTAGCTCACCTCCCACTGAGCCAATTCAACCTTCCTATCTGTTCTGTGGAGGTTGATGCTTATAGTAAGGCTTTAACTCTGTCACTGTAACATCCCTCCTGAGAGCAAGCTACAGTCATAAGGGAGAGGTAGCTACTATGAGCCATGTGCTGGGTACTAATATTACTATGCATATGCTCTCACCCATGTGGGCTACACACCGGATGTGGGCTAGTGGCCCACCAACTGACAACATGCGTCACCAGCTGCCAACTCCTTCAGAATCAGTTTGTCATCTTACCCACCACCACACCTTTCTCTGTTCCCATGTTGGCTCTCTGTCACACTGCAATATCTTTAGAACTGACTGACTGCAGCGTCAGTGACAACCTCCAGAATACTTTTACTTTCTACAGGGCTCACAACAGACAAGCCCCAACTTGTCATCTGCAATGGGTTGCTATGATAAGAGGCCTGAGGGCTGAGACTCACAGAGCAACAAGCGCCCCCTGGGGTGGAGTAGGAACATAATAGGGCATAAAGGAAGCAGAAGAATAGCAGTACATTAATAAGTAATACTTTACAACAATATATACTATATCAGTTTTGAAAATGACTTTTTAACCACACTATTAACTGAGACATTATCATCCTATATTTATATCACCAGTGAACAATAAACACCATTGTAATTCTGGATACCTTGTAACTGGGTCAATGTGAAAGAATTCAGAAAGACAGGCGTCATGGATAGTCAGAATATGTTTAATAAAAATAATTAAACTTCAATTTCCTCTATATAACTTCATAGAAAGTAATCCAATAAATTACACATGACTTTTTAAGATGCTTGTCCTCCCCACTTCATAACATGTTATTCCACTACACAGACCACAACTTGTCCTCCCCACTACACAACATGTTATTCCACTACACAGACCACAACTTGCAAATATTGCAACTGTCCAAAAAACAACTAAACAAAAACAAGAACAGACTTGATGACTTTAGGATATTATCAAGCTTGAAACAAAAAATACAATTCCAATAGTCTATTTGTCAATTTCAGCAACTACTTTACCGAAAATGAAAATTCTAATGAACGTGTAGTAGTGTGTGCTTTAATCGTCTCTGTCTGTTGCATATTGGTCATTTCATTGTGCCAGTGAGGCGAGTCTATGACTGACCTAATCAGTCAGTTCAGCACTGTAGATGTATGTGACATAGGGAGACCTATAACAAACTACCAGAAATATCTCATCAAAATACATAATAAAAGCAAATATATTGTTCCATCTTTAGTCAAATCCAGCTCTCCCCTCAGTACTAACATTTCAACTTAAACAGAGCTATGGGTCTGTCTATAGCAAATGAAGCAGGCTTCTTGTCACACTAGTAGGAATGAATCCATGCCTGTTGTCTGCCTGTTGCGTCTGAAAATAAAGCCTGCTAAAACAATCATATTTGGGTGAATATTATAACCGGGAAGCAGCAAAGGCTGGGCTTCTGCCTAAGGGCACTGGTACATTTAGGGATAGACTAGGTATGAAGGTTGTTCTATTGAATTCACTAGGCTTGTGAGACCTAGTGGTTGGAACCAGCCCAAACTAAAGTGGCAAACTGACAATGTTAAATGTATTTAGGTTGACTTTCAGGAAGAGTAACAACCTGTCTGTCTCTGAGTTTACACACAGAAACCATGGTAAAGGACATCATAAGTGAATGGGGAAAACAAAACATCTTTAAAGTAAATGTTATTTCAGTGAGTGGAGGTTCTTCATCAGTCTTGGTTTAGACAACAGGGCAGGGCTGTCTGTCTGGTGGTCTTGTATACGTTGATGAATGGGTTCAATATAGGCTCAGTGAACAGCTAAATGAAGGCTGAAAGAGACTAAATGAATGTCTCTACCACAGATGTAACCTGTTGTGACGTTTCATTGTCACCATGTAAAATAAAACGTTTCATTCATCTTCAAGATCATTTCCAAATGTGTGCCTGCCTAGCAGTCCAACGTGTACCGACAGTTGTCCTACACGGTGCTGTATCAATCCGGAAAGCACTGTTCCACTAAACATAATTACAACAGGTACTTAGGGTATACTGAATTCCAGTCTCAGTGTCTCCCTTGGTTACCACGAGGATGAGCACAGATGAGCCATGTCATATGGTAATGAAAAAATACACCACCATTGAGCCGTAGAAAATAAGGAACATAAAACATCTATCTGTTAAATCACATCAGATACTGACTGGAAGTTGAGTGAGAAAGTGAGGGTGTGAAATACACAGAGGTACAGCGAAGCGTAAGGACACTTCTACATCTACCAGTCTGTCTGCCGATCCAGTCATCAGTGGATTGATCAGTAAGACATATGGAGAAATGAACTAGCCTGGTGAAATCAGACTGAACAATGTGTTTAGTGATGAAACAGCATATCAGTTTGGATTCCAGGCTAGAAATTAACACTTAAAAGCCTCCAATTCCCATGAATCAGAGAGATCAGTCAGCAAAGCAGCTCAGTTCTAAAGGAAGGTCTAGATATTCAGTCTTACTCAAGCCTAAAATTAAAAATCCATAGCCAACCCAATTCAGAATCACTGCAATCATTGTATAAACTATGCTTTTAAACAGTCAATTATTAAAACAATTTTGATGACTCAGTAATCTAGTTATATCAGAGACAATACAAACCCCTCTGGTCCCTCAATACACATACGGTGTAGCTACTTCATTACTAGTTTATGATAGCAAGGTAATTCACCACAACAGGGACACACTGTGTTCAGAATGGAAGACTACAGACATCACCCACAGTCAGAGCACATTGGAGATTCTTCAGCTCACTCGATAGCAGAAGGCGGCACTACGAGTGGAACACAGATACTGATGGGCTTTTAAAGTATTAAAGATGACTCAGGGGGTGTTGAGTATAATATGTTGACTATACCAGCAGTCACTGTTTATGTGACTTCACTTTTGGTTGTAGAACCCAATTCTCTAGCCTTACCAATACACAATGGCCCGATTGATGCTGCACGCATGGGACACAATCAGTACATGGCCTGAAGAACACACTGACTCAGCCAAAATGGAAAGAAATGCCCACGCAAACAAACACACACAGCCAGAACACAGTGAGTGGTAGTCTCGCAGACTGAAGGCACTGGAAGAGACTAAGCGAGTGGAAGCTCTCAAGAGTATGCCATGAAGAACACAGATCCCAGCGGGGATGAGTGAGCCAGCCTTGCCAAAACACACACAACAGGATGTATTTGCAGTGAACTCAATCCCTTCTATACTCTGCTGAGGTAACGATGCAGTCAAAAACACTGGGGTGGAATTGTGTCTTTTCTGTCCCAGCGAGAGCAGCATTTGGGAGTAGACCCAACTGGTTATGTGCTAGCGAGTGTAATATGGGAAACTAAAGTGCACCTCGGTGTCAAAAGAACCATGTGTGTTGGTTGTGCGAGACAGGCAGGGAGACTACATTCCAAAATGCACACTAGCATACTACTTAGAATGAATGTCCAATACATTTCTTCATTTGAATAACTGTGTTAGTGTGGACATTGGAACAGAGACTGAACACCTCTCCCTTGTGTGAGAAGCATGGCTGATGAAGGATCTACAGCATCAGTCACATTCATTAGCTGCCCGAGTTATTGCTGACTTTTCCAAACGTATGATCCGCAAAGTATACTGTAAGTATCAAGAAGAAAACCTGTAAAAGTATTTACAAAGGAAAGCTAAATATTCAAGGTCTTTTCCTCCCACTACAAAATATATTAACAGTACAGCTCAGCAGAGAGCGCATATTTATTTCCTCTTTTTTAATAAAATTAAATCCCAACATGATAATTACAATAATGCCATTTTGATTTCTTTTTCCCATATTGTTGCAATTGTACATCAATGTGTGTAGGCCTAATACAAGTTCACAAAGTTCAGAAATCTACTAAAGTTTGACATGCAAAATGTCTCTCAAAACGAGATTGTACCTTTTTGAACAAACACTGAAAGTTCATTTCAGTTTCTCCTAGGTCATGGTTCTTCTTGTCTCACTTTTGTAGTCTTTATCACACAACATTTTAGTTCGTTTTCCGTATTTACATGAAAAGAAATCACAATGTAAGTGCAGGAAATCCATATATATGTGTAATATATACAGTACCAGTCAAAATTTTGGACACACCTATTCATTCCAGGGTTTGTCTTTATTTGTACTATTTTCTACATTGCAGAATAATAGTGAAGACATCAAAACTATGAAATAACACATATGGAATCATGTAGTAACCCCAAAATTGTTAAACAAATCAAAATATATCAGTCAATCCGGAAATTTTCAAGAACTTTGAAAGTTTCTTTAAGTGCAATCGCAAAAACCATCAAGCACTATGATGAAACTGTCTCTCATGAGGACCACCACAGGAATGGAAGAAACAGAGTTCTCAGCTGCAGAAGATACGTCCATTGGAGTTAACTGCACCTCAGATTAGAGCCCAAATGAATGCTTCATTCAGACACATCTCAACATCAACTGTTCAGAGGAGACTGCAACAGGCCTTCGCGGTCGAATTGCTGAAGAAAAAAAACACTTCTAAAGGACACCAATCATAAGAAGAGACTTGCTTGGGCCAAGAAAAACAAGCAATTAGACCGGTGGAAATCTGTCCTTTGGTCTGATTAGTCCAAATGTAAGATTTTTGGTTCTAACCGTCGTGTCTTTGTGAGACGCAGAGTAGGTGAACAGATGATCTCTACATGTGTGGTTCCCACAGTGAAGCATGGAGGAGGAGGTGTGATGGTATAGGGGTGCTTTGATGGTGACACTGTTTGTGATTTATATAGAATTCAAGGCACACTTAACCAGCATGGCTACGACAGCATTCTGCAGCGATACTCTATCCCATCTGGTTTGCATTTGGTAGACCTATTAGGACCATGACCCAAAATACACCTCCTGGCTGTGTAAGGCCTATTTGACCAAGGAGAGTCACGGAATGCTGCATCAGATGACCTGGCCGATGACCTGGCCTCCACAATCATCCCACCTCAACCCAATTGATATGGTTTGGGATGAGTTGGACTGCAGAGTGAAGGAAGAGCAGCCAACAAGTGATCAGCATATGTGGGAACTCCTTCAAGACCATTGGAAAAGCATTCCAGGAGAAGCTGGTTGAGAGAATGCCAAGAGTGTGCAAAGCTGTCATCAAGTCAAAGTGTGGCTACTTTGAAGAATATAAAATATATTTTAATATGTTGAACAATTGTTTGTTTACGACATGATTCAATATGTGTTATTTCATAGTTTTGATGTCTTCACTATTGTTCTACAAAAAATAGTCAAAATAAAGAAAAATAGTCAAAATAAAGAAAAAAAAAGGAAAATAGTCAAAATAAAGAAAAACCCTTGAATGAGTAGTTGTGTCCAACCTTTTGACTGGTACTGTATGTGTGTACATTTCTAATAGATCCATAAATATATTTATATATTCATTAGGCTCAGTCTTCATCGCTGGAGTCTGATGACCCATCAGATGATGAAGAAGAGCTCCCAGACTCTGATGAAGAAGATGACTCCGCCTTCCCCAAGCCTTCTGGACCACTGTTCTCCTCCTTGTGTTCCCCTGACTCTTCCCTCTTGTCACCAAGACCCTCCTCTTCCTGACACTCTGGTGTTCTCCTTGGCGACAGAGGTTTTGAGGGGGCGGTCTTAGAGGTCTTAGTGGGCTTGTGGGGTTTGTGGTCACTGTTTGAGTCACTGTGTGGTGGCTGTGTGGTGGACACAGGAAGGTTAAGGCCTGGAGTGAGAAGCATCCCTGGGTAAAGCATACTGGAGAGTAACAAGGGGTTAAGAGACAGAGGGTGACTGGAGGCTGCCTGGGCAGCAGAAGCACTTAGTGGGGTGGTTGTGGAGGTGGTGGCAGAGGAACTAGAGGGGGAATGGACACTGGGGATGCGGCCATCTCCGTCCCTGCTTTGACCTTCTGTCCTTTCACCTTTGGTGTCCGAGGTGTGGGAGGGGCCGTGGGAGTGGGAGGAGGAGGCTTTGGAGGAGGCAGACGAGGGCTCCCCTCCTCCTCCTTCTCTGCTTCCCTTCTTCCTCTTCCTCTGTTCAGCTCCCCTGTTGCGTCCTGTGAGGGCTTCCCAGCAGACCCCCATGCTCAGGAGGTTGGGAAGCCCAGCCATGCCAGAGAGCATCATGGGAAACATGGCGGCCAGGTTGTTAGCATCGGTGGGCAGGCCCATGAGGCCGGCAGTGAGCTGCAGTGACTGGAGACTTTGGAGGTTCTGCTGGAAGGCCTGTAGACTAGATAGATCCATGCCAGAGAGGAGGCCATTGGCCAGCAGGGGTTGAGGCCCAGGGATGGGGCACCCTGGTTGGCTGTAGCTGCAGCTTTGGCCAGGGCGCTCTTGGGCCTCCGTCCACGCCGACTCACCTCCTCTGGTACGATGGGTCCTGTCAGGATCCGGTCAAACATGCTCTCTGGGAGGTAGCCCTGAAGGACAGACAGAGAAACACAGGGTTAGCACTCTAATCAACAATTAGATAACTACAGTTAGAAACTGGGTAGTTCCAGCCCTGAATGCTGATTGGCAGACATCCGTGGTATACCACGGGTATGACAAAACATGTATTTTTACTGCTCTAATTACGTTAGTATCCAGTTTATAACAGCAATAAGGCACCTCAGGGGTTTGTGGTATATGGCAAACCATATTGCGTTGTGAATAGGAGCAGCAATTAGCCCTGGGTAAAGCGTTCTTTGCTTCACGGAAACATGGCTCACTTGAGAGACGCTAACGGAGTCGGTACAGCCAGCTGGTTTCTTCAAGCATCGCGTTGACAGAAACAAGCGTCTTTCTGGTAAGAAGAGGGGCGGAGGGGTATGCCTTATAATTAACGAGACGTGGTGTGATCATAACAACATACAGGAACTCAAGTCCTCCTGTTCACCTGACTTAGAATTCCTAACAATCAAATGTCAACAGCATTATCTACCAAGGGAATTGTCTTCGATTATAATCACGCCGTATATATTCCCCCAAGCAGACACATCGATGGCCCTGTACAAACTTTATTTGACTCTATGTAAACTGGAAATCACATATCCTGAGGCTGCATTCATTGTAGCTGGGGATTTTAACAAGGCAAATCTGAAAACAAGACTCCATAAATTCTATCAGCATATCAATTGCGCAACCAGGGCTGGATCATTGTTATTCTAACTTCTGCGACGCGTATAAGGCCCTCCCCCGCCCTCCTTTCAGAAAAGCTGACCACGACTCCATTTTGATGCTTCCAGCCTACGGACAGAAACTAAAACAAGAAGCTCCGGCGCTCAGGTCTGTTCAACGCTGGTCTTGTCATGCTGGTGAAGGAGGACCCAAAAGCGACTTGGCGAAAACAGAGTATTTAATCCAGAATAAACTTTACAAAACAAAAAGCATAATACTACACGTAAAGACGAGAACAGACTGGAGACTTGATCGAGAACTGCAGGTTGCCTCGGGAAGGCACTTGAACCTAGCAGACTCAGACACCTGCTCACCACGCAGCATCTGAGGGAAACACGACATGACAGGGCAAAACATAGACACAGCACGGTGAATTATAAATGAGGATCCGACAGGGCAGGTACGGGAAACAAGGAGAGAAATAGGGACTCTAATCAGGGAAAAGGATCGGGAACAGGTGTGGGAAGACTAAATGATGATTAGGGGAATAGGAACAGCTGGGAGCAGGAACGGAACGATAGAGAGAAGAGAGAGCGAGAGAGTGAGAGAGGGAGGGAGAGAGAGGGCTAGAAAGAGGGAAAGAACCTAATAAGACCAGCAGAGGGAAACGAATAGAATGGGAAGCACAGGGACAAGACATGATAATAAATGACAAAACATGACAGTACCCCCACTCACCGAGCGCCTCCTGGCGCACTCGAGGAGGAATCTGGCGGCAACGGAGGAAATCATCAATGAGTGAACGATTCCAGCACGTCCCGAGACGGAACCCAACTCCTCTCCTCAGGACCGTAACCCTCCCAATCCACTAAGTATTGGTGACCCCGTCCCGAACGCATGTCCATGATCTTATGTACCTTGTAAATAGGTGCGCTCTCGACAAGGACGGGAGGGGGAGGGAAGACGAACGGGGTGCGAAGAAAGGGCTTAACACAGGAGACATGGAAGACAGGATGGACGCGACGAAGATGTCGCGGAAGAAGCAATCGCACAGCGACAGGATTGACGACCTGGGAGACACGGAACGGACCAATGAACCGCGGAGTCAACTTACGAGAAGCTGTCGTAAGAGGAAGGTTGCGAGTGGAAAGCCACACTCTCTGGCCGCAACAATACCTAGGACTCTTAATCCTGCGTTTATTGGCGGCTCTCACAGTCTGTGCCCTGTAGCGGCAAAGTGCAGACCTCACCCTCCTCCAGGTGCGCTCACAACGTTGGACAAACGCTTGAGCGGAGGAACGCTGGACTCGGCAAGCTGGGAAGAGAATAGAGGAGGCTGGTAACCAGACTACTCTGAAACGGAGATAACCCGGTAGCAGACGAAGGAAGCGAGTTGTGAGCGTATTCTGCCCAGGGGAGCTGTTCTGCCCAAGACGTAGGGTTTCGGAAAGAAAGGCTGCGTAGTATGCGACCAACCGTCTGATTGGCCTCTCTGTGACCGTTAGACTGGGGATGAAACCCGGAAGAGAGACTGACGGACGCACTAAATCAAAACGACAGAACTCCCTCCAAAATTGTGACGTGAATTG